>NC_079498.1:90789682-91089273 GCF_030052815.1 Hevea brasiliensis | reverse complement strand
CTTTTGAAATGACAATATTTAGCAAATTGTTAAGATAAATTTTGAAACCACAGTGTCATGACCATATATTTGAACACCTCACTAGCATGACTAGTGGGGGTAATCAGTTTCGAATTTTGATTCCTTCTCTGGCTGAAGTGTTGAGGTGTGTACCAGTAGAAGAAGAAATTGAATGGATATCCATATATTTGAGCTAGCTAGCCTTGTGATGTGACTTCTTCTTAGCCTATGGCTATTGAGATTATATTTGTTTCGAATGGCATGATATAACTGTGGGTTTTATAAAATGTGTTTTGACACTTCGAAATGAACTTGTTTAGATTAAAATCTCATAATTCATGTTTTGTATTTAATTCTCATGTTCAATCCAATTTTTGAATAAATATGATTTAAACTCTGCATAAAGATTATTTTAGTATGTTGTGCACCATTGAATCCTAGTACTCAGCGATGGCTGTTATTGTTGTTGCAGATATAGAGACTAGAAGAGCAGCAGAGTGAGCTGCTGAGGACAAAGAAGCTACCTACTTTGAAGCTATCAGGTATAATTTATACCCTGACTGTAAATATTTATTTTGATGTATGTAATGCATGTAAATGTATGGACATATAAAATTGATCTTGAGCAACTTGTACAAAGTTTGTAATAAATTTTAGTTTGGATTTTCCTAATGTAAATTTTTAGTATGATGTATATATAAATTGTTTATCTTTAATGAATGAATGAAATTGATTGATAGTATCTTGAGGATTGTTGAATTTTGAAACTTGAGAAATTGGTTGTGATTGTTGTGGAGTTGTTGAGATAAATTATTAGAAGTGCTTTTTTACAGGTATTTGAAGAACTGTTTTTTCAAAATATAGATGGCACTCTGTCGAAATTTTTATAAAATTTATGGAAAAATAAAATGGGTCAAAAATTTTAATTAGTTTTCAGTTTTGAATGAATAATTTTAACACCTATTAGAAAATGCTCACCACTTATAAAAGTAAGAAAATTGTTCTAAAATCCCTTGTAGGGTACTTAATGAGTTATCGAGGTGAAGTTCTAGAGTTTATTAGGTATTCTACGGGATTATGTTATGCCTTACAGAGGAATAAGATGTGACAGACACAAAAAGAATTTTTTAGGGTCAATTACAAGTGTTACATAATGTGAAAGATATGTTGATAGGAGCCAATCGTAAGGTTAGAATCCCAGAAGTAATGGAACTAGTAATCAAGATAGGACTAAGAGATAAAAAGAAAGTCAAAGTAGATGTTGGGATGGATATCCTTGAAGGAAAGGCATAAGGGTGAGAGAGGACAAAAGTTAAAGAATAAATGCAATAAGTTGAAAAGATATCAACACTAGCAGAAACAGAAAAAAAAGTGGATAAGATCTAAAGGATAGGTGAAAAGCTCAGTAAAGTTGGTTACAATGATGAGGATAAGAAGGAATAAGTACGCTAGGGACACACTAAGGGACATTTAAAACAAATTATGGTGAAATGATAAGATAAAGGAATAATGGAGCCTTGATTTAAGTATCAATGTGTCAGGAAGCATGTCAGATAGTAAGAAATTTCAAGTAGAAGGCAAGTAACTCTCTTTTCAGAAAAAAAATTACGATATGATAAGTTATTTTGACTGGATAGCTTAGGAATACGTACACTTTTGTTAGGTTAGAGAAGAGGCCCAGCCCACTTTTTACTATTAATAAATAGAATATGAACGATCAACACTTGGATAGATCTCTACATAACTAGTTACATAAGATAGACAGAGGTTGATTTAAGGACCGTTGTAATAACACAAGTAAATTAGGAATTCAAACTATCATCGGAATGAGAAGATGCATAGGTGTTGACCAATGGGGCCATAGAACAAGTAAAGATGTTGAATAAGATACCTATGATAGGTGCTACAGAAAAGCATCTCATAGGATACTATAAGATAAGGAACATAAGTCATGTCTGTAAGAAGTAGAAATTGTTGAAATAGAGGTATGGGGACTGAAGTCACTAAGAGATACGTTAGGGCACAATGAAGGAGATGTAAGCACCAAAGCTGATGGAAGTTATGAGATATCAGGTCAAACACAGTGGAGGTATAGTGAGTATTGAAGATGTCAGAAAAAGATTAATGAGTGGTTTGAGGTATGAGTTTCACTGTGAAATGACGATGATAGCTAGGATACTACAGCAGGCTAGAGAGCTATGCTGATCCTAGGCTAAAGGATGTAGAGTTTGCAGTAGGTGATTATGTATTCCTAAAGGTCTCCCCAGTGAAAGAAGTCATGAGGTTTGGGAAGGAAGGCAAGCTGCCACCTAGATACATAGGACCTTTTGAGGTCATTGATAAAGTTAAAACAGTTGCTGATCAGTTAGAGTTACCACTAAGCTTTTCTCACGTCCACCCAGTATTTCATATTTTCATACTTAGGAAATACATATCTGATCCTTCTCATGTGTTACAACCCGATACAATGGAGTTAAAGGAAAACCTAACCTTTGAGGAGCAGCCAATTGCCATAGTGGACTTTCAGATGAGGCAGTTGTGGTCAAAACAGATCTCTATGGTTAAGGTTTTGTGGATGAGCCAATCGGTAAAAGAGTGTACCTGGGAGTCAGATCAGAACATGCGCAATAAGTACTCGTACTTGTCCACTGAGTAATCTTGAAATTATTTATTCTGTCTTGTGTAAAATTCAAGGGCCGAATTTTACGTAAGGGGATAATGTAATACCTCTAATTTTCAAATAAATATTTTATATGTAAATATAAATATTTTAGTCTAACCCTGATATTGTGAGCTTTGCGTAGGTACTTTCATTTCGTGGCAATTCGACTGTCACCCTGATCTATAATTTTGAGTCGAGTAGATAAGTTGCCGGAATCACTAAGGAACCGAGTCAAAATTATAGACTACCTCACTATTTTTAGATGTCCCGGACGCATTTCAAGTGTCAAAATTGGCATCGGTAAACCTGAACTCCGAGTTTCTTCAATTTTATAGTGCTGGGTTTATAATAAAATTTCATAAAATATTTGTGGGTAGGTAGAAAATTATAATTCCTTTTGCTTTAGCTCTATAATATTGCTAAGGACCGCGGGGCAAAATTTTAAAATTTTAGAGCTCATTTGTATAGTTTTTGCCAAAGGGTTAGTTGTAGGGACTAAATGGTAATTTTTCAAATTTTGGTTATTGACTGTTTGGATGGGCCCAGGAGGGGCCATGTGATGTGATTGAGTTGTGGTTGTGAGACTTGTGGATATAGAAGTGTATTTTGAGCCCTTTTGCAGGTTGGGTAGGTCTTAGGTATAGGGAAAACTCTACCGGATTTTCCGCACAACTATAGGTGTCTTTGGTTCTTTTAAGCTTGTATTGAGTCAATTATATTAAACAATTATAATGTAATTATCAGGTGAGCCGAAACAGCTTTCCTCCTCCACTCAGCCACCACATTGACCTTGGTTTACGTTTGTGAGTAAAATATTAATTTTAATTATAATTTCAATATTACTATATATTCAGGCATGCCCATGCAGTACTTATAAATATATATTTATGTAGTTAAATATTAAACATATTTTATATTGTATCTTTATTTGATAAAATATTGTGGATGTTGTTTTTATGGTAATTTGGAGCAGTGTGCGTGTGTTAGCGTGCGTGTGGTGCATGACATTGGATATGGACAGGAGGGGTAGACGTGGCTAGAGCTTGACTCGCTGGGACCCGATCCTTTTATGGATAAGTTGGGATAGGCACAGCTCGAGATAATCTCGCTGGCCCCCACATTTAGTCTATTAAGCGAAAGTCCGGCTTGAGATGCACTCGCTGACAGAGGTTGGATTAAGAGAGCTGTATAGGGGATCAGCTCCCATATATGTACTGTTTGAATATTATATGGGTGCATGAGTGCTCCAAATTATCTTTTACTGTTATGATGTGATTTGTATGAAAATTATGAAGGTGTTGCATTCTTGTCACGACCCAACCTATGGGCTGAACCGGCACTAGGACCTGGGCCAGCCTAAAGCCCCGAGGCCCGTAGTAAGCCTAACTATTCCTCAACCCAACTCTAAGGCACATTTGGGCCTAATTTCAAGAATTTAACCAGACAGAGTGTGACCATAAAATGGACCATTCAAAGGAGAGTTTTTGACTCGCCCGACCTGTAAACACAATATATAATAAATTAGGGAGCTCAGCTCACCCTCTACATAATCAAAATGTCACAACTCAAATAGGAGCTCAGTTCCCTCATCCAATCCCATCATGCTTACAGTTAATCATTTTATAGGTCCAACATAACTTTTATAATACAGGCCCAAAATAAAAATAAGTGCTTCTAATACATGTGAAGTCTAAAATTTAACTCAATTATACAAAATACATTAAATACTATTAATGGACCTGCGAATAAGAAGAGCAGGTTAGTCACAATAAATAATCCTCCTGTAGCCTGAAAAAATAGATGAACAGGAGTGAATGTTCAACTCAGAGAGTAAAATACCAATTTTAATCACAATCTCTATAACTATCTAAATCTAATGCACCCTGTGGAGTGAAATGCAACATCGTCATAATTTTCATATCATAACAGCCAAAAGGCAATTTGTAACACTCACACATCCAATACTGTCAAGCAATACATATATAAGAGTTGATCCCCTATACAGCCCTCTTAATCCAACCTCTGCCAGCAAGTGTCTCTCAAGCCAGACTTTCGGTTAATAAACTAAATGCAAGGTCCTAATGAGTGTCTCTCAAGTCATATCTACCTTGAAGGACTGGGTCTCAGTGAGTGTCTCTCAAGCCGTGTCTACCCGTCCTGTCCATATCCAATACCATACCACACGCATGCAACGCACACACACTACTCCAAATTACCACAAACAACATCCATGGCACTTCAACAATTATGAATGCAATATAAAACGTGCCTAGTATTTAACTACATAAATACATATTTATAAGTGATACATGGGCATGCTTGAACATATAATAATATCGAAATTACAATTAAAATTAATATTTTACTCACAAACTTGAATCGAGGTCACTACGGCAGCTGTGCGGAGGAGGAAGGCTGTCCTGGCTCACCTGACAATTTCATTGCAATTATTTAATAAATTTGACTTAATAAATGTTTATAAAAGACTAAAGATACCCTAAGTTGTGCTGAAAATCCGGCAGAGTCTCCCCTATACCTATGACCTACTCAACCTGCAAAATGGTTCAAATAACACTTCTAAACTCAACCCATATCTTATCATCATTATATGGCCCCTCTTGGGCCCTCCAAACCAAGCAATAATCACAATATCAAACAACTCAATTATAAGACTTCAAAACCAATATTTTTCAAAAACTATCTAAACTAACTTTAAAAATTCTATAAACCTGCCCCGCGGTCCTTAACAATATTATAAGGCTATTGCAATAGGAATCGTAATTTTCTTATCATCTACGAATATTTTATAAATTTTATTCTAACCTAGTACAAGGCAAAAATTAAGTAATGTAGAGTTCGAGTTTACCTATGCCAAATCTGACAATTGGAACGCATCCAGAACGTCTGAAAACGATGGGGTAGCATATAATGTTGACCCGATTCAGAAATGATTCCAAAGACTTATCCGCCGGCACGAAATTACAGATCCAGGCGACTATTGAATTTTCACGAAATGAAAGTATATATGCGAAGTCCACAATACCAGGGTTAGTGTATATATTTACCTATGCCAAATCTGACAATTGGAACGCATCCAGAACGTCTGAAAACGATGGGGTAGCATATAATGTTGACCCGATTCTGAAATGATTCCAGCAGCTTATTTGCTCGGCCCGAAATTGCAGATCCAGGCGACTATCGAATTTTCACGAAATGAAAGTATATACGCGAAGTCCACAATACTAGGGTTAGTGTATATATTTACCTATGCCAAATCTGACCATTGGAACGCATCCAGAACGTCTGAAAACGATGGGGTAGCATATAATGTTGACCCGATTCTGAAATGATTTCAGCAGCTTATCTGCTCGGCCCGAAATTGCAGATCCAGGTGACTATCGAATTTTCACGAAATGAAAGTATATACGCGAAGTCCACAATACCAGGGTTAGTGTGTGTGTGTGTGTGTGTGTGTGTATATATATATTAATCATTTGAAAATTAGGGATGTTACAATTCTACTCTTTAGGATGCATTAGCTTTAGATAGCTATAGAAATTGTGCTTAAAATTGGTATTTTACTCTCTAAGTCAAACGCTCACTTCTGTTCACCTTAATTTTCCAGGATACAGAAGAGTTCTTATTGAGTTTTAACCCGCCTCCCTCATTTGCAAGTTATTTAGTAATGTCTGTTATATTTTGTATAATTTTACTAAATTCTAGAACTCCACATGTATTAAAAGTATTTTATTTGATTTGGGTCTGTGTTATAATTGCCACGTTGGATTTGTAAACCTATTAAATGCATGTATGATTAGATTGAATGAGGGAGCTGAGCTTCCATTTGATTTTATGACGTTATGAGTATGTAGAGGGTGAGCTGAGCTCTCCAAATTGTTATATATATTGTACTTACAGGTCGGGTGAGTCAAAACTCTCCGTTGTATGGTCCATGTTATGGCCAGACTCTATCCGGTTGAATTCTTGAAAGTGGGCTTAATATGGGCCTTAGGATTGGGTTAAGGAATAGTTAGACTTACTATGGGCCTCGGGGGTTTTAGGCTGACCCAGGTTTTAGTGCCAGTCCGGCCCGTGGGTTCAAGTTATAACATAACTAATTTACAAAATGGTTACTAAATTGTCAAATTAAATGTACCGATTTTTTATAACCAATTATATATTGGTTGCTAAATGAGTTTCTAATAGTAACCAATAATTTTAATAAATATTTTTTTTTTAATTTTAATGATTTTCACAATTGATTTATTTATTGGTTGCTAATTGATTTAGTAATCAAACTCATTGCAATCAACTGGATTGGTTGTTAAATCGAAGAGCAACTAGTTTTAGTAAATTAACAACCAATTTGATCTATTGCTAATTTTTTTTAGTGTGTGTGTATATGTATATATATTTATTTATTTATTTATTTTTACTAGTTTGATTAAATTTTTTACAAAAAATATAAATCAAAATGATTTTTAATTTTTTAAAATATCAAATCAAAATTTATCATTAAAATTTAATTTTGTTAATTTATTATTGGTTTGTTGGTGTGAAATTGATTAATTTTATTGATTTTCGCTATAGAATTGATTGATGTTAGGCTTCAATCTCTTGGGATAGGGATTTAGGCACTTGGTGTTGGTTGGTGGCATTTAAGGTTGTTAAGCATTTCATTCTAAATTGATAAATGGAATCAATTGAGTTGGGTTTATTTTATCATTTTTCACTATCATATTAAAAGTTTAGAGTTGTAGGTTAATTGATATGATTTACATAATATAGAATATTGAATGAGTTAAAAGTAAAAAAAAAAAAAAAAAAAGAGAAAAAGAAAAAAGAATGAGGTTTTATGAGAGATTCAGTTGTTCAAAGCATTGATTTAGTTTATCTGTGTTTATGTTCTTGTAAAATTTAAATTGTTTTCATTTATTTTTTTCAATTGTTACTCATTGCTTAGTTGCCTGAAATCCTTTGCTTCTTTCCCTTCCTAATTGTTCAATTCTCTTCTTAATTGTCGTTCAATTGTTCAAGGACAAGTCTCTTGAATGACAAACATGGTTTATTTATTTTTCTATAAGTTTGAAATTTGTAACAAATTTTAATAAATTTATTATTTAAATCACTAAATAATAGTAATAGATTAACGGTTCTATCGCTAAATCTATGATTAATTCATCACAAAAATACAAGTTAGCAATAGATTTATTATTGATTCATCATTGCAGTGTCCATTAATAATAAAATTTTGAATGACAACCATAATTTATTGTTAATCAATAATTAATTTAAAAAATTAATTTTTAAGGGTAAATTTTAATTTATCACTTAAACTATCATTGCTAAAATATCAATGATGAACTAATGAATCTATCACTAAAATTTTGATCTATCAATAAATTTATATTTGGTATTTATATTTTTCTAATTTAAAAATATAATGATTGTGTTTAGCCCAAAGGAAAATATCTAAAAGAGGGGATTGGGTTTTATAAAAGAAGAAATTAAAGGAAAAAAAAAAAGCCTGTTTAGGGTTTACACTTTTTATAGGCACTTACCAATCACCATTCTTTAGATTATATTCTATAGGATTTGAATGGATTTAAACATTTTGTACAAAAAAAAGAAAGTCCAAATCACAAAAAGAAGACACCCCCACTAATCCAACGGCAATCATTCAACATCATGATTTTGTCACTTACCATTTCCTAAAAGCATAAGAAAACGAGCACCACCTCATTCACTTTAAATCCTTTTTTTTTTTTTTTTTCCCCTTGTTTTCTTTCTATTTTCCCTTATCAATATTGTCCTTCTCAAGGATTCTGACGTCGACTCGTAAATCTTACTCCTCCTACTATTATATTTTCGGTTTCGACCGTTGCAATCCACCTGGCATGAAATTTCACTTATTTGGTTGGAGTTTGCTCCATTTGAAAATGAGGCCTCTTTCATTAATCATGGCTAATTTAAATGAGTTATATATTATTTTTTAATATCTTAAATTTATTCAAATTATTGTATGACATTTTAAAAATTAATATCTTAAAATGCACAATTTTTTTTTTTTAATGATTTCAACTGAGAATTTAAATTTAACACTTTAAAGTCAAGATGATTATAATATTATTGGATTAAGAGGATATTTAATTTAATTTATAAATTAGTTAAATTTATTTATAAATTAAAAAAATTATAAATAAATTAATATTTAATTTATCTTATAAATTAAAAAATTATTTAAAATAAATTAAAAATTATAAATAATATATTTTTATTTATAACTTATTTATCTAATTTAAAATTATATTTTAACTAAATAAAAATATTATATTTATTCTTATAATTTTTTTAAAATTTCGACACTACCCTTATTTTAACAATGTTAAATGATATATTATTTTTAGTTAATTTGATAAATTAAATTATTTTTAAGTATTTTTTAATTAAATATTAAAATTATTTAAAAATTAATTTTAAATAATTTAATTAATTAATTTTTAAATTAATTTATAAATTAAAAATATATTTTAAGTCAAATTAAAAATTACCAAATCAAGTACTCTCTAAATCTCATTGATTAATATTATGGTGTGTGCACGGAATAAAGGCCCTAAATATAATTAATATTTTTTGTGACCTAAAATAAATAGTATTTGTAAAATAAAAATAAGTAAAACGACGTCATATTGAATCTCTTAGCATGGACAATTGACTGACTGATATTACCCAGATCCCGCAAGCATAGGGCTGACTCAGCATCATCAGCGTCCCTGGCCCACTCCACTCGAGAATAACTTTTTTTAATTAAAATCACTAATATTATAGTACTAACGCAAACCAGAAAAAGAATAAAACGACAATTAATTAGAGAAATCTCCAGTATATCTGTCGTTCACCCATACAGCTTACTGCATTCACTCCACTCTGCTTGCTCTCAGCTCTCTCATGGCTACATTTCTCCCCACTTCCTTTATTCTGCTCTACTTTTTCTTTTCTTTCTTCACCAATTTTCCCCTTCTAGCACTTTCCTCCGATCAGACGGTCAAAACCTTCATCTTCCGCGTCGACGCTGAATCCAAACCCTCCATTTTCCTCACACACTACCACTGGTACACTTCTGAGTTCGCTGATCCGCTCCAAATCCTGCATGTATACGACACCGTTTTTCATGGTTTTTCTGCTGCTGTAACTCCAGATCATGCCACATACTTAGGCCAACACCCTTCGGTTCTCTCTGTTTTCGAGGACCGTCGCCGCCAGCTTCACACTACAAGGTCGCCTCAATTTCTCGGCCTCCGAAATCAGCAAGGGCTCTGGTCCGAATCTAATTATGGATCCGACGTCATTATTGGAGTGTTCGATACCGGAATCTGGCCAGAGCGCCGTAGCTTCTCGGATGTCAATCTCGGGCCGGTGCCGGCCAGGTGGAAAGGCATTTGTCAGGCTGGAGTGAAATTCACCCCCAAAAATTGTAATAAGAAGTTAATCGGGGCTCGTTTTTTCCTCAAAGGTCATGAAGCAGCAGCGAGATCAGCGGGTCCGATAAGTGGAATAAACGAAACTATTGAGTTCAAATCTCCGAGAGATGCGGACGGACATGGGACACACACGGCGTCGACGGCGGCGGGAAGGCATTCGTTCGGTGCGAGCTTGGAGGGGTACGCGACTGGGATTGCGAAAGGTGTGGCCCCAAAAGCGCGACTGGCTGCTTACAAGGTTTGTTGGAAAAATTCGGGCTGTTTCGATTCTGATATATTAGCTGCTTTCGATGCTGCTGTTAATGATGGAGTGGATGTTATATCCATCTCCATTGGCGGTGGTGATGGAATTTCCGCCCCGTATTATCTTGATCCTATAGCCATTGGTTCTTACGGTGCCGTTTCTAGAGGGGTTTTCGTGTCATCTTCTGCTGGTAATGATGGGCCTAATTTGATGTCTGTGACAAACCTCGCGCCTTGGCTTGTCACAGTTGGTGCAGGGACAATTGATAGGAATTTTCCAGCTGATGTGATTCTGGGCAATGGGCGTAGGTTATCTGGTGTGTCTCTCTACTCTGGAGAGCCACTGAATGGAACAATGTTTCCTCTGGTTTATCCAGGGAAATCAGGGGGGCTCTCGACTTCATTATGCATGGAGAATTCCCTGGATTCAAATATGGTTAGAGGTAAAATTGTTATTTGCGATCGGGGAAGTAGTCCGAGAGTGGCTAAGGGGTTAGTTGTCAAGAAAGCTGGAGGAGTGGGTATGGTTCTTGCAAATGGAATTTCCAACGGTGAAGGGCTTGTTGGAGATGCTCACCTGATTCCTGCTTGTGCTGTTGGGTCTGACGAGGCTGATGCCGTTAAGGCATATATTTCTTCCACGCCTAATCCTACTGCAACTATTGATTTCAAAGGCACCGTCATTGGAATCAAACCGGCTCCCGTTGTGGCATCGTTTTCCGGTAGAGGGCCAAATGGTTTGAACCCAGAGATTCTTAAGCCGGACTTGATTGCTCCGGGAGTTAACATTCTTGCTGCTTGGACTGATGCAATTGGTCCAACTGGACTGGATTCAGATACAAGAAAAACTGAATTCAACATCCTGTCTGGAACTTCAATGGCATGCCCACACGTAAGCGGTGCAGCGGCCTTGCTTAAATCTGCACACCCAGATTGGAGTCCTGCAGCAATTAGGTCTGCAATGATGACCACTGCCAACACATTGGATAATCTGAACCAACCCATGATCGATGAGGCCACTGGAAAAGCATCTACACCCTACGATTTTGGTGCAGGGCATCTTAATCTTGATCGTGCAATGGATCCAGGACTTGTGTACGATATTACTAACAATGATTACGTGAACTTCCTTTGTGGAAATGGATACAGCCCAAAAGCAATTCAGGTGATCACGCGATCACCAGTGACTTGTCCGGTGAAGAGGCCTTCGCCTGAGAACCTCAACTATCCTTCTATTGCAGCATTGTTCCCAAGCTCATCAGTAGGAGCAAAAAGCAAGGCGTTTATCAGAACCGTGACCAATGTGGGTCCACTAAACGCTGTTTATCGGCCAATAATTGAAGCTCCCAAAGGGACAACGGTGGCGGTGAAACCAGCGAGATTGGTGTTCAATCAGCGAATGAAGAAGCAGAGCTTTATTGTGACAATAACCGCAGATACCCGGAATCTGATAATGGACGATTCGGGTGCTGTGTTCGGTTCAATTTCATGGTCGGACGGGAAGCATGTGGTTAGGAGCCCCATTGTGGTGACCCAAATAGATCCATTGTGATCAAATTGTGGATTTGATCAATGGCGGTAGATGGTTAAACTAGTAGTTGAAGCAGTAGGGAAGAAGGTGAGTGAAGTTTAGTAGCATAAGTGTAGATTTTGCTACGCATAGTGAGAAGTCTCTTGGTGGCTTTTTTGTGTGGTTTTCCCTTGCCGTTATGACTGGCAGTTGCAGAGTAGGACTAGGAGGCCCGAAGAACAAGTGGTTCTGAGGGTTGGCTGTTATCTAATTATTATTTGTTGTCTTGTGCAATGTTTTATGTATAAGCTTCAAAAGTTTATATTCCCAAATAGATATTTTGAAATGGAAAATGTTTGGAGGACGAAGTTGATCCACAATAAACGTGGATAAGCAGAGATAATAAAGTTATTTTATACATAAAAATTAAATTATTTTATCAAAATAACTTTATACTGTTTTCACGTGAGAATCTAAAGGTATGAAATTTAAATTTTAAATTACACTTGTTGTATTTATTGTAATTTTAAGTTTTAATATAAATTATAAATCTTAATACAAATATATCACAAATTTTAATATATTTAACTATTTTATTTTTTTTATCCTCATAAAAAAACTATTTATTCATGTAAATTAAATTTAGAAAAAAATTATTCATCTAAATTAACAAAAAAAAACTTAGAGAATAGAAATTCCAACAAGTCTCAATATAAGAATCTCTTTCGTATTTTTTTTTTTTAAATTCTAAACTTTGTCATTTAATTATTTTCTATGTAAATCATCATATTATAATTAATTTTCAATCATAATTTTTTATTAGCGTTAACGAATCATATATACTTTTTTTTTTCAATTTAATCTTAGAATTCATATACATACATATATATGTGTGAAAATATAAATAATTTGTTTTTATTTAAATGTGTTGATTAATATTAAAAAACAATACAATATATTACTTTATTATATTTAAATAAGTTATAATATAAATTTAAATTTATTAAATTCACTTAATTAATGTATATATGATAATAAATAAATAATAAATATTATAATTTCAAATCAATTCAATGGACTAAATTAACAAAAAAAAGAATTTATTTTGTATAAATAAATAACATATTTTTACTCAATTTATTTAATTAAAAACTCAAATGACTAAAATTTATAATCAATGTGATATGTCATATATTCAAATTGATTCAATTAAATCAATTAAATAATAATTGTTATAATTGATTCAAATATGTATGATAAATGTGACGTGTTACATACTTAAAATGATTCAATTGACTTAAATTTATATTCAATTCAGTCAATTAAATGTAATTATATAATTGATATATGATCAATATGACATTATATATAATTAATTGATTCAATTTACTCATAATATATATTTAATTAAATCAATTAAATATAATTTTTATAATTAACTCAAATATATATGATTAATGTGAAAATATTAAATATAATCATTTAATTCAGTTGACTAAAATGTATGATCAAGTGGTATGTCTTATACTCAAATTGATTCAATTAATTTAAATACATATCCAATTGAATCAATTAAATGATAATTGTTATAAATGACTCATATGGTTCATTAGAACCATATAAAGTGATATCCAAAATTTCCATTAATAAAAAAGGGAACCTTCAACCGTATACAAAATAAACTTTGTAGCTGAATATAAATATTTCTTTATATATATTATTAATGTGATATTGTATATTATCAATTGATTAAATTAATTCAATTAAAATTAAATTCATTAAATTATATGATAAATGTGACTTATTATATACTTAATTAATTTAATTGACTAAAATATATATTCAATTGAATCATTTAAATGATAATTATCACAATTGATTTTGATATATATGATTAACATGACATTATAAATATAAATATTACAAGAGTGTATATATATATATATATATATATATATATATATATATATATATATTCATAGAAAAAATGAATATGAAGAAG
The DNA here is from genome assembly GCF_030052815.1 of Hevea brasiliensis. Lineage (NCBI taxonomy): Eukaryota > Viridiplantae > Streptophyta > Magnoliopsida > Malpighiales > Euphorbiaceae > Hevea > Hevea brasiliensis. Next base: position 91,075,375 of record NC_079498.1, on the reverse strand, counting down.
AAATTTCAATTTTTTTTATAAATGAAATATAATTTATTATTATTTATTAAAAAAATCAATAAATATAATTGAAGGAAAATTATAAAAAGAGGAAAGAGCATAAAATAGAAAGAAATTTTGCCTCTAAAAAATATAAAAAGTAAATAAGTCAATTTATATCATTAAAAACCTATTGATCTATATTAAATATGAATCAAGTTGATCCTCAATCATAATCCTTTTAAAATAGTTATCTCTTATATAGTATTAATTATAGAAATTTGAAGATTTATATCAATGGGCAGCCAAGGCCAATGTAGCACATTGATGGCTTGATGCAAGTGCGTGAACGTGATAGGTGATAACTGATGAAGTGCATTAAACTGCGGCATTGATGGTGGATGGTTATGGCAAAGGCTGTAAGATTCTGTTGCTTCTGTTGACTTGCAGATTGTAAAGGTGGAAGCCACGTGTTACTTGACAGATGCTACAGCTTCATAATTCAAGTATGCAATACTTTCTATTTAACGTTCAGTATGTAGTTTTATTTCTATTTTTTATGACGTTCACAGTTCCAAAAAAATATAGATATCAAGGGTAAATATAGATATCAAGGGTTAATTTAGGACCTGATGACCAAAAGACTGCTGCGCGAAATATGCTATTTGGTCGGATACACATCTGCCAATACTTTAAGCATCCTGAATCGGCTCAAAATCGAATCGAAATCATGGAAAATTGGCCACAAGCGAGTCCTTTTAAGGGTTCCCCATCACTGTATTACTTACAACTATGTAAGAGCAAACACTTTTTTTTTTTTTTTATAAGTGTTAACTTAATAGAGAAAAAGTATATTTTTTAATATAATAAATATAATATCAATAAAAATAATTTAAAAATTTATAATTAAAAATCATAAAAAAATTTTTATGTTACTTAAATTAAAGATAATAGAAATTTTCTATACTTAACTAGATACGTGTATTATTGTTATAAATAGAATTTGAACTATCATAATTTTTTAAATATATATATATATATATATATATATATATATATATATATATATTATAATTTAGAATTATAATTGTATTAGAGTTAGAATTGTTAAAAAATATTAATAGAAAATTATAGTAGCCAATTAAATTTAGTCTTCATTGTAACAATATTAAATTGTTAGGAATATTTTAGTCAATCTTAATATTTCCCCTCCTTCATACATTTATATATTATTAGTTTTTACCTTAACGTGCATTACAAGTTGATTTGCTTGTTATATAAACTTTTAATTTAAATTTTTTTATATAATTTTCTTTTTATTTTTTATATAACATAATATTATCATTATATGTTATTTCTAATAACTAATTAAATTTAATTATTTATTAATATGACTATATTTACTTCTAATTAAAATTGATTTAAAAAGTTATAAAAAATATAATTAATAAGTTATATTACTTTAGTCAATAAATATTATAATAAAACATATGAAATATAATTTTTAATATGCATTATTTTAGTGATTAAAATATTATAAATAAAATATCATAAATATGGTATGAGAATAAAAATATGTTGATTTTACAAATTAAAATTTATTATTTACTAAAAGTTATTTTCTAAATAGTTTTATTTTTTTTAATAAAGTTATTATAGTCCATTTAAAAGAGATATTGCAAGACAAAAAATATGTGTTTTATTGCTTGATTTTATTTTATTGCAAAAGGAATTTTAGAACTAATAATTTTTTATTAAAACATTTTTTTATACTTTTGTAAATAATAAAAATAATAAAGGGTGTTTTTGGAAATCCAAATGTTTCCTCCTTCCTTGCTATTATACTTAATTTTTTAATTTTTAAGAATTTTAGCTTGATTTTAAATATTTATTTTTTTAGTAAGCAGTGAAAATTAAAATAAATTGACACTTAAAATTATGACTTAAAGAGAAATTAATAATCAAAATTATATCACATTAACTTATTTTAATCAATTTTGACTATAGATAAAAAAAAACTTTTAAAACCACATTAAAATTGTTAAAAAAAGAATTAGCTATAGTTATAAAAATTTGAAAAAAAAATATTTTTTAATATTAGCCTTTAAATTACATATCATCATTTACTATTGATGAAATTGTTTATGAATTAGGATTTTTATCTATATAAGTATTTTTTGATATAGGATTTATAACAAGACTAAGACGTTAACATGTTAATTATTATTTATTGTTAATTAAAAAAGTATAAAATAATTTGATCATTTCATAAAGTTTTCCTTTTATATTTTCATATTTATTAATTAATTATTAGAAAAAAAAATACAATACCATAAGAAACAAGTTAGATTAATGATTAAATAAATTTTTATTATTTATTAATATATATATTTATATTTATATTTATATTTGTATGTAATGTAAATTAAAAATAAAAAAAAAATTGAAGTATTTAAAACAAAAAATTATATATGGTAAATATATCGATGAAAAGTTAAATTATATAACTTAAAAATGCATTGTTTTAATTATATATCATATATTAATTTTATTCTTTAATATAATTATAAATATTCATATATTTTCATAATTAAATAAGATTAAAAACGAAAAAAATATATCTATATCAATTATTAATTTTAGTAAAATTATAAATTTAATTAAAAACAATTAACTCATTAATTACAAAAAGTAATTCAAAATTTTTCATTTATTATTAATTTTAGCTACTCTTTTTAGTTTTATTAATATATTTAATAATTTTAGTATTTGTATTAATTTTAACAAACTTCATATTGATAATAAATAATAAATGAATAATATATATCTAATATTATTATCTAAATTTTTAATTTTTGTCTCTTTCTTTCTAGTTATACTTTTAAATTCACATTTTTCTTATCATTTTATTTCAAATTTAAGGCAAAAAGAAAAAGAAAAATCATATATTTAAAAATAAAAATATGAACAAATAATAAAACTAAAATAAATGTAATTATAATTTTCAAAATAATAGATAAATTAATTAAAATAATATTTTTATAAATTTGAGAATAACTGTTAAAATTTATATAAAAATAAAGTGGCTAATATTAGTAATATATGCAAATATTTTAATTCCTTTTATCAATTAAGTAACCCAATTAAATTAATTACTAAAATTGAAAATAATGTCAAAGTTTGAGATTAAACTAATAAAATTAAAAGGTATGGCTAAAATTGAACAAATTTATAAAGGTTTTTTTTTATTTTTTAATAATTTATTCATTCAATAATAATATAAAATTTGTATAAATAGATAAATATGTGAAGTGAATAAACATTTAAATTTGATATTATGATTTTTAAATATAAAATTAAAATTTATTTTTATTTTAAATGATTAATTATATAAATAAAGTTAAATAATTTTTATGAATAGTATTTTTATAAAGAAATTTATTATATTTAGAAATTATAATATTTTATTGATGTAAAGAATAAAATTAATTTGAAAATAAGACTAATTAATAAAAAAAATTCTGAGCACTTTTTTTTTTAATTTATTTCAATTTTTAATAGATTTTATTAAAATTGTAAAATTAATGTTTGTTTTATTCTATTTATTTAAATAAGTCAAAATTGAAATGCAATTATAATAATTTTATTAAAGTTTTCAATAAAAATTATTTTTGAGTTATTATATTAAACAATAATTTAAAAATATAAAATAATTTATTTTTATTTTTAATAAAAATAAATTTATTTATATATAAAAATAAAATTTAAGTTTGATAAAGCTATATTTTTATTAATATAAATAATAAAAAATGTTATAAATTTATGATCAATAATGTGATTAATCTATTTGAATAAGATTAAAAATTTAAAATTTTAATTTAATATTTAGTTAAGCTATATTTTTTTTAATTATATATATATGAATTAATAATATTTATAGGATCATAATTATAGAATTATTATATTAAAAATTATTATATATTTTTTTAGTATAGGTAAAATTATTATTAAAATAATATTAAAATTTTAATTTATATTAATTATTATAATATTAAAAATAAAAATTTTAGCTATTTAGTGATAAATATTTCATCACTAAAAATTATTAATATAATATAAAATATTTTAGAATTGGCTAGTAAAGAATTTAGTGATAAATTTTTTATCACTAAAAAATTAGTGATCACAATGGTTGAACGGCGCTTATTGCTCAAATTATTGGCGACCTATGTTTTTATTGTTAAATAGTATTAGCAATAAATTTATATGGATTAAATGTTATTATCTTTAATATGTATTATTGATAAAGAATTATTTATTTATCATTGTAAATACATTATTTTTATATTTTTGTAAATGATAGATAGATTAATATTATTTTTTTATTTTTTTATTTTTGTGAATTACTTCTTATAAAATTTTATATTTAATTAAAATTAAGTATAAGTAAGATTAAAAATTTAAAGTTTATATGAATTATAGAATTAAGAATTTTAAATTTATAGAAACTTTAAAAATTAATTTAAGGAATAAAAATATAATTAGAATTAATTTTAAAAATAAAGAGCAATATGGGTAAAGTTAATGTTTCCCCTTCCCCTTCAAACATTTATATATAATATAGATAGATAATTATATTTATTTTTGTTATATTATTTATTGATATTTTATGTTAAAATATTTTCATTTTTTTATTTGTTAAAATGATGAGAAATATGTAAATTAAAAGTATAATAGAAAGAGGGAGAAAAAAATAAAATTAAGATAACAATATTAAGTATATTATTCAATTATTATATTTTTTATCAATAAGAAATTTGTTAAAATTAATTAAAATATTAAAATTACTGAATAATTAATAAAATTAAATAGATTAACTAATACTTATAATATATATAAATGAAAAAATTTGAATAGTTTGTATCGATGAGTTTAATTTTTTTTAATTAAATTTATTATTAAAATTAAAAATATTATGAAAATTTTATAATTAAATTATTAAAATTAAAAAATTTAATTATTATCAGAAAGGTTTTGATTTTTTTTTTCTATTTAGCTAAATTATATTTAGTTCAAAAGGAATTTTAGCTATCAATTTTTGACTCTCAATTGTTGGTCGCTGATGCAACCACTAAGGCAATATTTGATTTGCCTTTTAGGTACAACAGTTAGTTGATGGATATTAAAATAGATGAAAAAAAATATTTAATAAATTTTAAAAAATAAAACTTATAACTGATTTAATTTAATTTTATTTTTTATTTATATTATATTATTATTTTTTATATAATTTAAAAATTTATATTATGAGTACTTTTATTTTTCATTTATAGCCTTAATATCTTAATTAACATATTATAATTTTATTAAAATATTTTTTTATTAATAATATAAAATATAAAATAATTATTTATTATGAAATAATACATTTTTTCCATCTAAAAACTTAAAATTAGCTATAATTTTTGTCTTTATCAACAATAATAATTACTTTATTATTTTATAAGTATATTTTTAAATTTTTTTAATTATTTTTTTAAAGAATTAATTATTTTCTTATTTCAATAATAAAATAAATAATATAATACAATATAATAAATCAACAATTATATATTTATTTTAATAATAAAATAAATGATATAATATATTAAATCAATAATTATATATTTAATTTAATAATAAAATAAATAATATAATATATTAAATCAATAATTGTATATTTAATTTAATAATAAAATAAAAATATAATATAATAAATTATATGATATATGTCTCTATTAGTCAATTTATATATCAATAGTAATAATTGAATATAACTTTATCAAATACTTAACATAAATAAGTTATCATCAGTTACCGATTATCAGTTATCAACTAATAGTAATAACTAATAATTATCAACTGTATCTAAATATCAATATTTATTGACCTTCAGCAATCAACATATAATTAATAATTATTGGAGGCAAATTATATTAATTATCTGATTATTTCATTTCAGTTACTTCATTTTAATTTAATAAAATAAAATCTCTCAGTTTTATTTATAGAAAAAATTTTCTTTATCCATATTTACTAATTAAATCCTTCTTTTTTTTATCTTTATTATTAAATTAATTAATACTTATTATTTATAACTTATTTTACTTGAAATAAAATTATTAATAAAATTATTAATTATATACTATTTATTATTAATTAAAATTTAATTTGTAACAACGTGAAAAAAATAATAATAAAATTTAAAATAATATTTTATTAATAAATGATATTTTATTAATATTTTATTTTTATATAAAAAAATAATAATTTATAGAGATTAAATATTAATATAGTGGTAGTTGATAAAAAAAGAAAATGAATCTAAAAACTTATTATTGTAATTTTTTTAAAATAAAATTAAAATTAAAAAATTTTATTTTAATAAATTAAAATTAAGGAATTGAAATAAATTAACGACGTAAGTAAGTTGAAAGACGGTACAATTTATCTGTAATTATTGTATTTTAAGTTCTTATAATTTATTATATATATTTTTATTTTTAAATCAATTTAGTGTGGATGATGCTTTAGGAGGGGGCAATGAAAATGATCGATTGACATATAATGTAACCGACCAAAGATCCATAATCTATGCTTTTAACCTAATGTACCTGTCACTTACCCTACTCCGTAGCTCCCATCCTTGATAAAAATGGCCCCACATTACCTTGTTTAAGAATGGTTGCGAGATGGAATGTGGAGGATCCTAAACCAAGATTTGTGCCCACAATATTGCCATCTGGGAGACACAATGGGCTGGCCATTAGGGAAGGTACCACTCAAATTATATCACCCATTTTGGATGAACTTGGTCCTCTGTGATAGGGATGGTTAAACCAATTGCGCTTCCCTACTATATTGGCCTAAGCACCCAAACTTTGGGTAATTATAGCCTGTGACTGAATTTTATTCTATATATATATTTTTTAATTTTAATTTATCCTTTAAAAATTTAAATCTTAATTTTATTTCACAAAAATTCATCTAACCTTTCAAGTTAAAACAACAATGAAATTATCTTTTTATCAACTTTTTTCTCGCGCTTAAAAAAATACTATCCATTTCAATCAGCATCTGAATTTATCACAAAAATATCAATACCATAACAACGATTTATTGCTTGAAAAGAAAGAGGATTTACCCTTCATCAAAAGTGATGAAACTATAATTTTAGACACCACTTTGTAATTTAGAGAAATTTTTTATTCTGAAAATTTGTTATTACATATTAAAGAGATTTTTCTATGAAATAAAATTAAAATTTAAAAACTTTTTTGGTAATAAACTGAAATTAAAGGATAATAGTAAAACAAAAATCAAAATTCAGGGGGCGAATTATTAAAATTACCTACCAAATTCAATACAAAGCATTCTAAAGAAGGAAACATTTGCTTGCAAGTTAATCTTTTGGTTTATTGATGCAAAATGCATCCTTTTAAATTATGAGCAGTTTTCCTAAGCACATGGACACACTCAACAGCCAACTCATTTAGTAATCATTCTGCCAATTGGGTCAATGCTTGAACAGCACTTGAAGGATGAAGCACACGCCTAATTGGATAAACTCTGTTGCTTTATAATTTAAGTTATACTTTATTTAAAGAAATAGAATTTTATGTTTAAGAAAAGAAAATATTATATAAGTGGGTATTTAGAGAGAAGGTGGACCTAGATGAGCTTGAAGCCACAACAAGTCCAAGGAGGCAAGCAAGCAGTCTTCCTTTCAACATGATCTTACCCACCAAAAGCAGGTTTGATTCTTGGCTTTGAGTGGGAAAGCAGCATGTTTAAAGGTACTTCTTAATGAAATGTGTAAGTAACCATTGGTTCTATGTGGTTCAAAGCAATCTTTTAAATAAACAATATAAGTGGGTGCACTTTAATGGTCATATAACTCATCCTCATCTCTTACATATGAATAGGATTACCTTTATTTATTTTGATTAATTAAAATTATTTATTGCAAAAAGAATTTTAGAACTAATAATTTTTTATTAAAACATTTTTTTATACTTTTGTAAATAATAAAAATAATGAAGGGTTGTTTTGGAAATCCAAATGTTTCCTCCTTCCTTGCTATTATAGTTAATTTTTTAATTTTTGAGAATTTTAGCTTGATTTTAAATATTTATTTTTTTAGTAAGCAGTGAAAATTAAAATAAATTGACACTTAAAATTATGACTTAAAAAGAAATTAATAATCAAAATTTTATCACATTAACTTATTTAAATCAATTTTGACTATAGATAAAAAAAAAACTTTTAAAACCACATTAAAATTGTTAAAAAAAGAATTAGCTATAGTTATAAAAATTTGAAAAAAAAATATTTTTTAATATTAGCCTTTAAATTACATATCATCATTTACTATTGATGAAATTGTTTATGAATTAGGATTTTTATCTATATAAGTATTTTTTGATATAGGATTTATAACAAGACTAAGATGTTCACATGTTAATTATTATTTATTGTAAATTAAAAAAGTATAAAATAATTTGATCATTTCATAAAATTTTCCTTTTATATTTTTATATTTATTAATTAATTATTAGAAAAAAATACAATACTATAAGTAACAAGTTAGATTAATGATTAAATGAATTTTTATTATTTATTAATATATATATATATATATTTATATTTATATTTCTATGTAATGTAAATTAAAAATAAAAAAAATTAAAGTATTTAAAACAAAAAAGTATATATAGTAAATATATCGATGAAAAGTTAAATTATACAACTTAAAAATGCATTGTTTTAATTATATATCATATATTAATTTTATTCTTTAATATAACTACAAATATTCATATATTTTCATAATTAAATAAGATTAAAAACGAAAAAAGTATATCTTTATCAATTATTAATTAGTAAAATTTGATTATAAACCTTTTCAAATGTTTTCAATTTTAATAATAAATTTAATAAAAAACAATTAACTCATTAATTACAAAAAATAATTCAAAATTTTTCATTTATTATTAATTTTAGCTACTCCTTTTAGTTTTATTAATATATTTAATAATTTTAGTATTTGTATTAATTTTAACAAACTTCACATTGATAATAAATAATAAATGAATAATATATATCTAATATTATTATCTAATTTTTTAATTTTTTTTCTCTTTCTTTCTACTTATACTTTTAAATTCACATTTTTTCTATCATTTTATTTCAAATTTAAGGTAAAAAGAAAAAGAAAAATAATCTATTTAAAAATAAAAATATGAACAAATAATAAAACTAAAATAAATGTAATTATAATTTTTAAAATAATAGATAAATTAATTAAAATAATATTTTTATTAATTTGAGAATAACTGTTAAAATTAATATAAAAATAAATTGGCTAATATTAGTAATATATGCAAATATTTTAATTCCTTTTGTCAATTAAGTAACCCAATTAAATTAATCAATAAAATTGAAAATAATGTAAAAGTTTGATATTAAACTAATAAAATTAAAAGGAATGGCTAAAATTGAAGAAATTTATAAAGTTTTTTTTTTATTTTTTTAATAATTTATCCATTAAATAATAATATAAAATTTGTATAAATAGATAAATATGTGAAGTGAATAAACATTTAAATTTGATATTATGATTTTTAAATGTAAAATTAAAATTTATTTTTATTTTAAATGATTAATTATATAAATAAAGGTTAAATAATTTTTATAAAGAAATTTATTATATTTAGAAATTATAATATTTTATTGATGTAAAGAATAAAATTAATTTGAAAATAAGAATAATTAATAAAAAAAATTCTGAGCACTTTTTTTTTAATTTATTTCAATTTTTAGTAGATTTTATTAAAATTGTAAAATTAATGTTAGTTTTATTCTATTTATTTAAATAAGTCAAAATTGAAATGCAATTATAATAATTTTATTAAAGTTTTCAATAAAAATTATTTTTTGAGTTATTATATTAAACAATAATTTAAAAATATAAAATAATTTATTTTTATTTTTAATAAAAATAAATTTATTTATATATAAAATAAATTTTAAGTTTGATAAAGCTATATTTTTATTAATATAAATAATAAAAAATGTTATAAATTTATGATCAATAATGTAATTAATCTATTTGAATTAGATTAAAAATTAAAAATTTTAATTTAATATGTAGTTAAGTTAGATTTTTTTTAATTATATATATATATATATAAGAATTATTATATATTTTTTAGTATAGGTAAAATTATTATTAAAATAATATTAAAATTTTAATTTATATTAATTATTATAATATTAAAAATGAATTTTTTTGCTATTTAATAATAAATATTTCATTACTAAAAGTTATTAATATAATATAAAATATTTTAGAATTGGCTCGTAAATAATTTAGCGACAAATTTTTTGTCGCTAAAAGATTAGTGATGACAATAATTAAAAGGCACTTATTGCTCAAATTATTAGCGACGTATGTTTTTGTTGCTAAATAATATTAGCAATAAATTTATATGGATTAAATATTATTATTTTTAATATGTATTATTGGCAAAGAATTATTTATTTGTCATTGTAAATACATTATTTTTATATTTTTGTAAATGATAGATAAATTAATATTATTTTTTATTTTCTTATTTTTATTAATTATTTCTTATAAAATTTTATATTTAATTAAAATTAAGTATAAGTAAGACTAAAAATTTAAAGTTTATATATATTCTAGAATTAAGAATTTTAAATTTATACAAACTTTAAAATTAATTTAAAAAATAAAAATATAATTATAATCAATTTTAAAAATAAAGAGCAATATGGACAAAGTTAATGTTTCCCCTTTCCCTTTAAACATTTATATATAATATAGATAGATAATTAGATTTATTTTTGTTATATTATTTATTGATATTTTATGTTAAAATATTTTCATTTTTTTATTTGTTAAAATGATGAGAAATATGTAAATTAAAAGTATAATAGAAAGAGGGAGAAAAAAATAAAATTAAGATAACAATATTAAGTATATTATTCAATTATTATATTTTTTATCAATAAGAAATTTGTTAAAATTAATTAAAATATTAAAATTACTGAATAATTAATAAAATTAAATAGATTAACTAATACTTATAATATATATAAATGAAAAAATTTGAATAGTTTGTATTGATGAGTTTAATTTTTTTAATTAAATTTATTATTAAAATTAAAAATATTATGACATTTTTTTAATTAAATTATTAAAATTAAAAAAATTAATTAAAATTAATTATTATCATAAAGGTTTTGATTTTCTTTTTCTATTTAGCTAAATTATATTTAGTTCAAAAGCTAGGAATTTTAGCTATCAATTTTTGACTTTCAATTGTTGGTCGCTGATGCAACCACTAAGGGAATATTTGATTTACTTTTTAGATACAATTATTAGTTGATAGACATTTAAATAGGTGAAATAAAATATATGATAAATTTTAAAAAATAGAACTTATATGTCACGACCCAACCTATGGGCCGGAACGGCACTAGGACCTGGGCCAGCCTAAAGCCCCCGAGGCCCGTAGTAAGCCTAACTGTTCATTAACCCAACTCTAAGGCCCATTTGGGCCCAATTTCAAGAAAACAAACGGACAGAGTCCGGCCATAAAATGGACTTTCCAACGGGGAGTTTTCGACTCACCCGACCTGTAAACACAATAAATACTCAATTAGGGAGCTCAGCTCACCCTCCACATACTCATCAGCATAAAAATAAATGGGAGCTCAGCTCCCTCATCCAATCCATCAAACATGCCTATAATATTAAGTTTACAGGTCCAAAATAATAATTTAGGTTACAGACCCAAATCAAATAAACATTTCTAACACATGCGGAAATTCTAAGATTTAACAAGTTTATACAAACATTAGTAATCGACCTGCGAGGGAGAAAGCAGGTTAACCTCAAAAATATTCTCCTATGGCCTGGAAAAATTTTTGAACAGGAGTGAGCGTTCGACTCAGAGAGTAAAATATCAATTTTAACCATAATCTCTATAACTATCTAGAACTAATGCAACTTGTGGAGTGAAATGCAACATCAACAACAATTTCACACCATAACATCAAAAAGGTAATTTGTAGCACTAAAGCACTCTGTAACATCAATCATAATATATGGGAGCTGATCCCTATCTGACTCTCTTAAATCCAACACAGTGCCGTGAAAAACTCATCTAGGACTTCCACTTAATAACCAAATCGGGGTCCCAGCGAAGAACTCAAGCCGTGTCTACCCAAGGGCCGGGTCCCGATGAAGATCTCAAGCCGTGTCTGCGTCCTATCCATAGTCCACACCACATCATACGCACGCCAACGCACGCACCGCTCCAAATTACCACAACAACATCCATGGCACGCTAATGATTATGAATGCAACATAAATCGTGCCTAGAGTTTAACTACATAAATATTTGCATATAAGTGATGCATGGGCATGCTTGAACATATAATAATATCGAAATTACAATTAAAATTAATATTTTACTCACAGACTTAACAACGGTCACTGTGGCAGCTGGGCGGAGGAAGAAGGCTGTCCCGGATCACCTGACAATTACATTACATTTATTTAATACAAATGACTCAATACAAATCAAGAAAAGACCAATTACGTCCTAAGTCGTGCCGAAAATCCGGCAGAGTCTCCCCTATACCTAGGACCTACCCAACCTGCAAAAGGGCTCAAAACACACTTCTATACTCACAATCCATATATCCACAACTCAACCACATCACACAGCCCCTCCTGGGCCCATCAAATCAATCATTCATCACAATATGTAAAATTTCAATTTAGTCCTTATAATTGATCATTTTTGCAAAAACTGCCCAAACAAGTTCTAAAAATTCTAAAAATTCTAAAACTTTGCCCCGCGGTCCTTAGCAATATTACTAGGCTATTGCAAAAAGAATCATAATTTTCTAAGCTATCACGAATATTTTATGGATTTTTAATCCTATTTAAGCACTAGAAAATTACGAAAAAGTAAGGTTCGGGTTTACCTTTGCCGATTCCGACCTCGGGAATGCGCTCGGGACGTCTGACAATGGGGGGGGTAGCCAAAACCTCGGTCCAATTCGGAGACTTTTCCGATAACGGGTCTGTCTGGCCGGAAATTCACAGACCCGGACAACTGTCGAATTTCCGCGAATTGAGGATACCTACACGAAGCCCATAACACGGGGGTTAGCACATAAATTTTTCAGAATTTTCTAAGCTCATTAAATGCTCGGAAAAACACTGCGAAGTTCCATGGGACCCACCGAAAAACGGTGTCGGAAAAATTCGAAATTTATGTCGCCGCGAAGCTCTCGACGAGTGGAGTGTGCTGGTACCCTCGGTTGTCTCGTGGGATTCACGGTTTTCGAGAAATCTAGCCCAAAAGTCGAAATGGGCTAAAAACTTCCCGAGCAAAAATCGGACAAACCACTGGATGGATTTCTGTGTTCTTGGTGTCTATGGAAAGCTCTCGTAGAGTAGATGATTTTAGACACAAGACCCGGTCCAATTGGTGGCCGGATCGACCGGATTTTGGCCGGGGAAGTCGAACGCTTGCCAGAGGAGGGAGTTCGCGGCGTTTCGGCCGTTTGGGAGGCGCTACCGGGTGGTGGGAGAGGCTGGGGCGGCCGTCGGTGGGGTGGCGAGGAGGTGGCTGGCCGGCGGCAGGGGCAAGAGGAGAGAGAAAAGAGAGAGAGAAGGGAGAGAGGTCGACGCGGGCGGGGAAGGGAAGAAGAAAAAGAAAAAGAAAAAGGCCGGTCCGATTCGACCGGTCCGATCCGGTCCGGTTCGATTAGGCAGGTCCGATTCAAGATACAAAATTTTGAATTTTTACTCTGCCTCGGGACCGAAAACGAAGTCTAAAAATTTCGAAAAAATTTCAGAAAACTCAGAAAAATACGTAGACTCCAAATATATTTTTAGTTTTGCCACGTGGTCTTTAAATTAATTTTTAAAAATCATCAAAGTTTATATTTTCGGAAAATCGAACCCGATTTTTAAAATCCGAAAAATCTCAAAAAAATTCCTAAAATTTAAATAAATTTAAAATATCAAAAATGCTCATGAAATTTAAAATTTTGGGGTGTTACATTCTTCCCCCCTTACAGAAAATTCGTCCTCGAATTTTATACAAGACAGAATAAAGCACATGATTATACATTGAACAGATAAGGGTACTTGCTACGCATGTCCCGTTCTGACTCCCAGGTGCACTCTTCCACTGACTGACTCCTCCACAAAACCTTAACCATAGGGATCTGCTTGGATATTAGCTGTCTCACTTGGTAGTCCACTATGGCTACAGGTTGCTCCTTAAATGTCAAGTTCTCTTTTAGCTCTATTACATCCGGCTGCAGTACATGAGAAGGATCGGGAATGTATTTCCTGAGCATGGAGATGTGAAATACGGGATGAACGTGAGAAAGGTTGGGTGGTAGCTCCAACCGGTAGGCAACTGCTCCAACTCTATCAGTAACCTCAAAAGGTCCGATATACCGAGGTGCCAACTTGCCCTTCTTCCCAAATCTCATCACTCCTTTCATCGGAGAAACCTTCAGGAATACATAGTCGCCTACTGCAAACTCCACATCCCTCCGTCTGGGGTCTGCATAACTCTTACGCCTCTCCTGAAAAGTTTTCAATCGTTCCCTGATCAAAGGAACTATCTCTGAAGTGTACTGCACTAGGTCTACGTCATGCACCCTCGCTTCTCCCATTTCCGTCCAACACAGAGGAGACCTACACTTTCTTCCATATAGCGCTTCATAGGGTGCCACCCCTATGCTGGAATGGTAACTGTTATTGTAGGCAAACTCCACCAAAGCTAGCTGCTCATCCCATTGACCTCCAAAATCCAAAACACTCATGCGAAGCATGTCTTCCAGTGTTTGGATTGTCCTTTCGGACTGTCCGTCTGTCTGAGGGTGGAAAGCCGTACTAAAGTTCAACTGTGTGCCAAGTGCCTCCTGCAACTTTCTCCAAAACCGCGAAGTGAACTGGGGCCCTCTGTCAGATATTATGGAAGCCAGAACTCCATGCAATCTGACTATTTCTCGAATGTAGAGTCGAGCGTACTGTGCCACAGAATATGTAGTCTTCACAGGCAAGAAGTGAGCTGATTTGGTTAGGCGGTCTACAATTACCCATATCGAATCATATTCTCGCGTGGTACGAGGCAACCCAGTCACAAAATCCATGGTAATCATTTCCCACTTTCATTATGGGATAGGGAGCTCTTTGACTTCACCGATCTCAGTGTTCAAACTTCACCTTCTGACAAGTCAAGCACTTGGACACAAAGTCTGCTATGTCTCTCTTCATGCCATTCCACCAATAGCTATCTTTCACATCATGGTACATCTTGGTGGAACCTGGGTGGACACTGTACAGTGTGTAGTGTGCCTCTCGCATGATTTCATTCCTGAGGTTGTCCACATCGGGCACACATATCCTAGAACCTTGCACTAGGGCGCCATCATTGGCAAATCCAAACTCACCACCTTCACCTTGCTGTACTCTTTCTATGATCTTCATCAATTTTGGTCTCTATGCTGGGAAA
Source organism: Hevea brasiliensis (assembly GCF_030052815.1). NCBI lineage: Eukaryota > Viridiplantae > Streptophyta > Magnoliopsida > Malpighiales > Euphorbiaceae > Hevea > Hevea brasiliensis. The sequence continues at coordinate 91,059,782 of NC_079498.1, read as the reverse complement.
CTCTAACTCTGTCCCTCAAGTCCGCCTCACCAATAGTGAGCCAACAATACCCCCTCATCTGACAGATCTAGGATTAAACCTTGATCCATCAACTCATGTACCTCCCGAATCAACGGTCTCTTCTCTACTGAAATGTGCGCCAAACTGCCAGAAGATTTTCTGCTCAGAGCATCTGCCACAACATTGGCCTTCCCAGGGTGGTACTGGATGGTGCAATCATAGTCTTTCAGAAGCTCCATCCATCTCCTCTGTCTCAAGTTTAAATCCCTCTGTTGGAAGATGTACTTCAAACTCTTATGGTCGGTGTATATCTCGCACACTTCACCATACAGGTAGTGTCTCCAGATTTTTAGTGCAAAGATTACAGCCGCCATTTCCAAGTCATGGGTGGGGTAGTTCTGCTCATGCCTCTTTAACTGTCTTGAAGCATAAGCCACTACTTTTCCATTCTGCATCAAAACACATTCTAGGCCAACTCTGGAGGCGTCACAATACACGGTGTATCCTTCACCACTCATAGGTAGTGTCAACACAGGGGCGGTGGTTAGACACTCCTTAAGCTTCTGGAAGCTCTTCTCACAGTCATCTGTCCAAATGAATGGAACATTCTTCCGAGTTAACTTAGTTAAGGGAGCTGCTATCCTGGAAAAATCTTGCACAAAACGCCTATAGTAGCCAGCTAAACCCAGAAAACTTCGCACCTCAGTGACTGTTGTAGGCCTAAGCCAATCAGTTACAGCTTCAATTTTCTTGGGATCCACTTGAATGCCGTCACTAGAAACCACGTGTCCCAAGAATGAGATGCTTTCTAGCCAAAATTCACATTTTGAAAATTTGGCATATAGCTGGTGCTCCCTCAAAGTCTGCAACACCATTCTCAAGTGCCACACGTGTTCTTCCTCGGTCCGAGAGTATACCAAAATGTCATCTATGAATACGATGACAAAACGGTCCAAAAATGGCTTGAACACTCTGTTCATCAAGTCCATGAAGGCTGCTGGTGCATTAGTGAGTCCAAAAGACATCACCAAGAACTCATAATGACCATATCTTGTCCTAAATGCCGTTTTGGACACGTCCTCATTCCTGATTCTCAACTGATGGTAGCCTGATCGCAAGTCTATCTTGGAAAAGAATCTAGCCCCTTGGAGCTGATCAAACAGATCGTCGATCCGAGGAAGTGGATACTTGTTTTTCACAGTCACCTTGTTCAACTGTCTGTAGTCAACACACAACCTCAATGACCCATCCTTCTTTCTCACAAATAGCACAGGAGCGCCCCAGGGTGAAGTGCTCGGCCGTATGAAACCCTTGTCCAAAAGCTCCTGTAGTTATTCCTTCAGCTCTTTTAATTCTGCTGGTGCCATCCTGTAAGGTGGCATGGATATGGGATTTGTACCCGGCACAACATCAATGCAAAACTCTATTTCCCTTCCTGGTGGCAACCACAGAGCTCCTGCAGGAAGACATCCATAAATTCTCTGACAACAGGAACATTTTCCATGCTGAAACCTTCTACAGATGTATCTCTCACCAATGCCAAATACCCTTGGCATCCACGCCTCAACATTTTTCTAGCACTAATTGCTGACACCAAATTATATGGAGCCACGCTCCTATCACCATCAAAACTAAATTCTTCCACACCAGGTATGTGGAAATACACCTTTTTGTTCCTGCAGTCTAAGGTGGCATAATGAGTTGCCAACCAATCCATCCCCAAAATTACATCAAAATCCATTACTGGTAGAGGAACCAAGTCTTCTGGAAGGATCTTTCCATCCACTACCACTGGGCTACCCGGAAAAACCATATCTACATCTATGTTGTCGCTAAGTGGGGTAGCTACCGACAAAGAACATTCTAAGGTTGTAGGGTTTCTACCCAACCTCATGGCAAACACAGGGAAGACAAATGAGTGCGTAGCACCCGGATCTATTAAAACACGAGCCTCATAGGAACAGACCAGAAGAATACCTGCCACAACTGCATTTGAAGCCTGAGCATCCTAGTGGGTCAGGGTAAAAACCCGAGCTTGACCCCTACCCTGAGTGGAAGAACCTTGATACTGACTTCTACCTCCTGATCTGCCTCCAAATCCACGTCCCCCTTGTCCTCGGCCCTGTTAGCCATCGAATCGATCGCCATGCTTTGAAGCACCAGGATACAACTGTCGAGGAACATTTGCAACAGAACCTTGTGACCCCATCTGTGGCTCGCTGAACACGGGGCATTCCCTAGCAAAGTGACCTGGTTGGCCACACCTGAAGCATACTCCTGAACCCATCATACAAGGTCCTGAATGTCCTCTTCCACACTGTGCACAAGGTGCCAAGGAGGATCCTGAACCAGACCAGGCGCTATATCACGAATGTTACCACTTTGGATCCGTACCTGTGCGAATCCTCGGGATTTGTGTCTGAAACCACTTCTCTTATTCCTGCTTCTTCCTCTGTAATTAGTTTGGCCACCACTGTCTGTAGTAGCCATGTGGGGAACACCTGAAGAACCCTCTGCTCTGTTTTTCTTTGCCCTTCCGCTGTCATCCACAGCATAGCTAATCTCTATCTGTCTGGCTCGATCAACTACCACGTCAAAAGACTGATCAGACATCATGGCCAGGTTTGCATACCTCCTGTCAAGCCCCTTTAGGAATCTCTTCACCTTCATAGTTTCTGTAGCTACTGCTGTAGGGGCATATCTGCTCAATTCCAGAAATTCTGTAGCATATTCATCTACAGACCTGTCATTTTGTCTTAAGGCCTCAAAGGCCCACTGTTTCTGATCTCTGAAACTTTCTGGCACAAACTGATTGATGAACAGTTCCACAAACTGAGCCCATGACAAACCCTCCATCCGAGGTAACACGTAGTCATTCATCCATTGTCTAGTCATAGGCCCCATGACATGATGCATACACTATATTAGTCTTCTATCAGTCAACTACAATTCTATTCCTGTCTGTCTGCAGGAATCCAAAAATCAATATGCATCGTCTGACACATCATAAGTACCAGGCACCAACTTCTTAAAATTTATGATCTGTTTGTAAGGTTCTCCTCTTGGTGTGGTGGACTGCTGCTGCTGTGGAGGGTGGACCATATACTGCGCCATCATATCGATGGTCCTCTGTAACCCAGCTAGAGTAGCTGCCATTGGGTCCATGGGACCCTGTGCCATAAAAGACCGATCTCAGATCGTGGTAGCCGCTCTTCTACTTGAGCGGCTCTGGGCCTCCTACCCCGCCTCCTGGGCAGCGCCTCATCTGTCTTGACACCTCGTCGAGCACATCCGGTTACAGTGCGATGGCGGCTCTCACCTTCTACGCATTTTCCTGAAATTCAGCAGCATTAGCCCATAAAATTCAAAACTACACATTACACAGCTCTATAGACTCATATTTATACATAATATATGGAGCAGAGACTAGAAGCAAAGATGACAATGCAAGACGAATGTGGACCCTACTTTCCGCATGTGACTCCTATTAGACTCTTCTCAACATTTTAGACAAACATTCCCTAAGAATCTGGAGCCTAAGCTCTGATACCACATTTGTCACGACCCAACCTATGGGCCGGACCGGCACTAGGACCTGGGCCAGCCTAAAGCCCCCGAGGCCCGTAGTAAGCCTAACTGTTCATTAACCCAACTCTAAGGCCCATTTGGGCCCAATTTCAAGAAAACAAACGGACAGAGTCCGGCCATAAAATGGACTTTCCAACGGGGAGTTTTCGACTCACCCGACCTGTAAACACAATAAATACTCAATTGGGGAGCTCAGCTCACCCTCCACATACTCATCAGCATAAAAATAAATGGGAGCTCAGCTCCCTCATCCAATCCATCAAACATGCCTATAATATTAAGTTTACAGGTCCAAAATAATAATTTAGGTTACAGACCCAAATCAAATAAACATTTCTAACACATGCGGAAATTCTAAGATTTAACAAGTTTATACAAACATTAGTAATCGACCTGCGAGGGAGAAAGCAGGTTAACCTCAAAAATATCCTCCTGTGGCCTGGAAAAATTTTTGAACAGGAGTGAGCGTTCGACTCAGAGAGTAAAATATCAATTTTAACCATAATCTCTATAACTATCTAGAACTAATGCAACCTGTGGAGTGAAATGCAACATCAACAACAATTTCACATCATAACATCAAAAAGGTAATTTGGAGCACTCACGCACCCTGTAACATCAATCATAATATATGGGAGCTGATCCCCTATACAGCTCTCTTAAATCCAACCTGGTGCCAGCGAAGAACTCAGCTCGGACTTCCACTTAATAACCAAATCGGGGTCCCAGCGAAGAACTCAAGCCGTGTCTACCCCGAAGGACCGGGTCCCAGCGAAGATCTCAAGCCGTGTCTACCCGTCCTATCCATAGTCCACACCACATCATACGCACGCCAACGCACGCACACTGCTCCAAATTACCACAACAACATCCATGGCACGCTAACAGTTATGAATGCAACATAAATCGTGCCTAGAGTTTAACTACATAAATATTTGCATATAAGTGATGCATGGGCATGCTTGAACATATAATAATATCGAAATTACAATTAAAATTAATATTTTACTCACAGACTTAACAACGGTCCTTTGTGGGTGGCGGAGGAAGAAAGGTCAGCTCACACTGACAATTACATTACATTTATTTAATACAAATGACTCAATACAAATCAAGAAAAGACCAATTACGTCCTAAGTCGTGCCGAAAATCCGGCAGAGTCTCCCCTATACCTAGGACCTACCCAACCTGCAAAAGGGCTCAAAACACACTTCTATACTCACAATCCATATATCCACAACTCAACCACATCACACAGCCCCTCCTGGGCCCATCAAATCAATCATTCATCACAATATGTAAAATTTCAATTTAGTCCTTATAATTGATCATTTTTGCAAAAACTGCCCAAACAAGTTCTAAAAATTCTAAAACTTTGCCCTGCGGTCCTTAGCAATATTACTAGGCTATTGCAAAAAGAATCATAATTTTCTAAGCTACCACGAATATTTTATGGATTTTTAATCCTATTTAAGCACTAGAAAATTACGAAAAAGTAAGGTTCGGGTTTACCTTTGCCGATTCCGATCTCGAGAACGCGCTCGGGACGTCTGACAATGGGGGGGGGGGTAGCCAAAATCTCGGTCCAATTCGGAGACTTTTCCTAGAATGCATGCAGTCGGAAATTCACGCACCGGACAAGCGCCGAATTTCCGCGAATTGAGGATACCTACACGAAGCCCATAACACGGGGGTTAGCACATAAATTTTTCAGAATTTTCTAAGCTCATTAAATGCTCGGAAAAACACTGCGAAGTTCCGTGGGACCCACCGAAAAACGGTATCGGAAAAATTTGAAATTTATGTCGCCGCGAAGCTCTCGACGAGTGGAGCGTGCTGGTACCCTCGGTTGTCTCGTGGGATTCACGTTTTCGAGAAATCTAGCCCAAAAGTCGAAATGGGCTAAAAACTTCCCGAGTAAAAATCGGACAAACCGCTCGATGGATTTCGGTGTTCTTGGTGTCTATGGAAAGCTCTCGTCGAGTAGATGATTTTAGACACAAGACCCGGTTCAATTGGTGGCCGGATCGGCCGGATTTTGACCGGGGAAGTCGAAATGCCGCGCGCCCGAGGGAGGGAGTTCGCGCTCGTTTTCCGGCCGTTTGGGGTGGCGGCCGGCTGGCTGGGGAGGCTGGGAGGCGGCGCCAGTCGGCTGGGGTGGCAGGGAGGTCATTTGGTGGCCCGTGGCGGCGAGGAGAGAGAAAAGAGAGAGAGAAGGAGAGAGGTCGACGAGCGCGGGGAAGGGAAGAAGAAAAAGAAAAAGGCCGGTCTGATTCGACCGGTCCGATCCGGTCCGGTTCAATTCGGCCTGTCCGATTCAAGATACAAAATTTTAAATTTTTACTCTGCCTCGGGACTGAAAACGAGGTCCAAAAATTTCGAAAAATTTTCAGAAAACTCAGAAAAATACGTAGACTCCAAATATATTTTTAGTTTTGCCACGTGGTCTTTAAATTAATTTTTAAAAATCATCAAAGTTTATATTTTCGGAAAATCGAACCCGATTTTTAAAATCCGAAAAATCTCAAAAAAATTCCTAAAATTTAAATAAAATTAAAATACCAAAAATGCTCATAAAATTTAAAATTTTGGGGTGTTACATTACAGCTGATTTGATTTGATTTTATTTTTTATTTATACTATATTATCATTTTTTATATAATTCAAAAATTAATATTATTAGTACTTTTATTTTTCATTTATAATCTTAATATCTTAATTAACATATTACAATTTTATCAAAATATTTTTTTATTAATAACATAAAATATAAAATAATTATTTATTATGAAATAATACATTTTTTTTCATTTAAAAACTTAAAATCAGCTATAAGTTTTTCCTTTATCAACAATAATAATTACTTTATTATTTTATAAGTATATTTTTAAATTTATTTAATTATTTTTTAAAAGAATTAATTATTTTTTTATTTCAATAATAAAATAAATAATATAATAAATCAACAATTATATATTTATTTCAATAATAAAATAAATAATATAATATATTAAATCAATAATTATATATTTATTTTAATAATATAATAAATAATATAATATATTAAATCAATAATTATATAATTAATTTAATAATAAAATAAATAATATAATATAATAAATTATATGATATATGTCTCTATCAGTCAATTTATATATCAACAGTAACAATTGAATATAATTTTATCAAACATTTAACATAAATAAACTATCATCAGTTATTGATTATCAGTTATTAACTAATAATAATAACTAATAGTTATCAACTGTATCTAAATATCAATATTTATTGACCTTCGGCTATCAACATATAATTAATGATTATTGGAGGCAAATTATATTAATTATCTAGTTATTTCATTTCAATTACTTTATTTCAATTTAATAAAATAAAATCTATCGGTTTCATTTTTAGAAAAAATTTTCTTTATTCATATTTTTTGATTAAATCCTTCTTTTTTTTTATCTTTATTATTAAATTAATTAATATTTATTATTTAAAAATTATTTTACTTGAACTAAATTTATTAATAAAATTATTAATTATATATATTATTTATTATTAATTAAAATTTAATTTGTAACAACGTGAAAAAATAATAATAAATTTTAAAATAATATTTTATTAATATATGATATTTTATTTTTATATAAAAAATAAAAAATAATAATTTATAGAGATTAAATATTAATATAGTGGTAGTTGATAAAAAAAGAAAATGAATCTTAAAAACTTATTATTGTAGTTTTTTTAAAATAAAATTAAAAATAAAAAATTTTATTTTAAGAAATTAAAATTAAGGAATTGAAATGAATTAACAACGTAAGTAAGTTGAAAGATGGGACTATTTATCTGTAATTATTGTATTTTAAGTTCTTATAATTTATTATATATATTTTTATTTTTAAATCAATTTAGTGTGGATGATGCTTTAGGAGGGGGCAATGAAAATGATTGATTGACATATAATGTAACCGACCAAAGATCCATAATCTATGCTTTTAACCTAATGTACCTGTCACTTACCCTACTCCTTAGCTTCCATCCTTGATTAAAATGGCCCCACATTACCTTGTTTAAGAGTGGTTTTGAGATGGAAAGTGGAGGATCCTAAACCAAGATTTGTGCCCACAATATTGCCATCTGGGAGACACAATGGGCTGGCCATTAGGGAAGGTACCACTCAAATTATATCACCCATTTTGGATGAACTTGGTCCTCTGTGATAGGGATGGTTAAACCAATTGCGCTTCCCTACTATATTGGCCTAAGCACCCAAACTTTGGGTAATTATAGCCTGTGACTGAATTTTATTCTATATGAACCTATTACAAAAATACTAGTCATTTTAATCAGCATATGAACCTATCACAAAAATATTAATACCATAACAACGATTTATTGCTTGAAAAGAAAGAGGATTTATCCTTCATCAAAAGTGATGAAACTATAATTTTAGACACCACGCTGTAATTTAGAGAAATTTTTTATTCTGAAAATCTATTATTACAGAGATTTTTTTGTGAAATAAAATTAAAATTTAAAGATTTTTTTAAGTAATAAATTGAAATTAAAGAATAATAATAAAACACAAATCAAAATTCAGGGCGAATTATAAAAATTACCTACCAAATTCAATACAAAGCATTCTAAAGAAGGAAACATTTGCTTGCAAGTTAATCTTTTGGTTTATTGATGCAAAATGCATCCTTTTAAATTATGAGCAGTTTTCCTAAGCACATGCACACACTCAACAGCCAACTCATTTAGTAATCATTCTGCCAATTGGGTCAACGCTTGAACAGCACTTGAAGGATGAAGCACACGCCTAATTGGATAAACTCTGTTATTTTATAATTTAAGTTATACTATATTTAAAGAAATAGAATTTTATGTTTAAGAAAAGAAAATATTATATAAGTGGGTATTTAGAGGGAAGGTGGACCTAGATGAGCTTGAAGCCACAACAAGTCCAAGGAGGCAGCCAGTCTTCCTTTCAACATGATCTTACCCACCAAAAGCAGGTTTGATTCTTGGCTTTGAGTGGGAAAGCAGCATGTTTAAAGGTACTTCTTAATGAAATGTATAAGAAACCATTGGTTCTATGTGGTTCAAAGCAATCTTTTAAATAAACAATATAAGTGGGTGCACTTTAATGGTCATATAACTCATCCTCATCTCTTACATATGAATAGGATTACCTTTATTTATTTTGATTAATTAACATTAATCCCACTAGCTTGAAAAATAATTAGAATTGAGTAATTTATACACCGCCAAAAATTAAAGAATATATATATATATATATTTATCAAAAATAGTTTAGGTGAGAAATCTCTTTTATCCATATTATTAATTGTGTGTATGATTTTTTTTTGTTATGTTTCATTTAATTTGAGTATTAAAAACTCTTATACAATATTTTATAAATATAAAGCTTACAAGTACTAAAATGAAAGTTAATTCCCTAACTTATTTTTTTTAATTTATAAATTCAACTTATAGATTCAAAAATTATTATAAACAAACAAATCAGCTCACTTTTATACGCGTACAATTATACGTTGAATTATTTCAATATTCTTTAGCGCAAAATGGAAGATCAGCAATTAAGGTGAACCTTAATATTATATGCAGGATTTAATAACTCATGCTTTGTATGCTAAGTCCACTAATGGTGGATTATAAGACAATGACTAGGAAAGCATTACCAAAAATTCAAAAAGTGTTGATTGTCAGTCTGATGCTAATGGCCTCCGAAAGTGCTGAAACTGGCAAATGGAAATATAGCAGGTCTAGATATTATCTGCAAATGTAGTTTAAAAGAAGGATTACCGGCCAAAATAATTGAAATTTTTAAACAAATTATCAATTTTGATAAAATTTTAATCATAATAATTTATATCTCAACCCTTCAAATGTGTATAAGTCTTAATAATCAGATAAAAAAAAAATATTTAAAATTTTAATCACATTCAGATTGTCCCAACACATGTGAAATCCTGAAATTCAAGGCATGATCAGGTCAGATCAATTGCAACCAGAAATTCCTGAAATGGATTGGATTTTTTTTTTTTTAAGTAAAGTGAACAAGTGGTCACTTCCATTAGAGCAGAGCAAAGTCTGTGAACTTTACCCAAACAGAGCAAGGAGAAAAGGAAAAAAATGGAATAAAAACTAATGAATTATTTTCACTATTTTCCAGCAAATTACAAGTTTCTTACAAGTATCACGAGGATAAAAATGATAATTTTTTAGGGAAATATATTTAAATAGAATATAAATTTAAAATATAAATTATGGGGTTGTTATATTTTTATATAAATAATTTAAAATAAATTATTTATATAAAAGATAATAATTATCTTGATTTGAAAAGTCTAATTGTGCTAACAAAATATTTAACTTAGCTAATCAATAAGAAGCTTTACGTCAATTGTTTGATTCTATGATCTTTTTATGAATTCAATTTGATAACCTTTCAATTTTGACTCTGCTAGAGAAAAGATTTGTACACATATATCCAGATAACAAAATATCACATCCCAATACTTAAAAAAAATTCTCAACTGTAAAAAACAATTCCAGAATTATCAACAAGAGTAGAAATAAAAAATACCCAAAATTCATTTTAAAAGGGAGCATTTTGAGAATTATCGATAAGAAAAAATGGAAAAATTAAGAAAATACAAAGGAAATGGGGGAGGCCAGAATTCATAGAATTCCCGCATGCAAATTGCTAAACTTCAGAATGGCGAGATATTTCACTTTGTGAGGGCCTACTAGAGCATTACTGATTCTTCTCTCAACCACAGTCATTTGAATTCCCATCTACAAAGCTGATTCCTGGATTCTTAATAAACCTCTTGTTCTGCATACTCGATCTCAAAGATTTAGCAGCTTGAAACCTTCCAGCTGAACCATAAACGTCTGAGAGGAGTAACAGCATGGATTCTTAAAAAATCTCTTAAGCCTTTCTCAAATATGCGTTTTTCAGCAAGTTCTGCAAGCTTAACATTGCCATCGAGTGCACATCCACTAAGCAAATCCTTTCAGCCATGCCCATTAGGACCCATATCTTCTAGAACTATGCAAGCAAATTCACTTGTATCAGATAAACAGCCTGCTCACATAATCAAGTCATAATATGTTCACAATGTTATTCGCTTGGACTTGTTTTATTATCCTGTACCATCTTATTAAAATTCTTCAAACCATCACTTACTGATCCTATGTTGCAAAATAGAGGTTGTAGCTCTGATACCCTGTTAGAAAAAACACTAAGGATAGATGCTCAAAACAAAAATTCAAGAGCATAAAATGAGTACAAAATCTATGCAAATGCAGAATTTCATTGAAGAGTATAACAATGAAGCTATTGGCAGAACTCTAAAGCAACAGGCCCACTGGAAGCTGTTAAGTAGCTGACCAACATAATTGAATCAAAGGAATGAATTTATTAATTCATTTTTATTTTTGCCTTAATTGCAAGATCCAATGCTTCCACATGGCTGCCATTCTGCGCATATCCTGAAACCACTACTGTCCATGAAACTAAACTCTTCTCATTTGTTTGACTAAACAGAGTTCTTGAATGGTCCAAATCACCTCATTTTGAATACTTTGCAATCATGGAGTTTACAAGAGGAAGCTCTGATCCAAATCCACAAACAACAGCTTGTTCTTCGGAGACTCCCTTTATCAATTCCATCCAGGTTACAACGCATCCAGGGTCATCGATGAAGCCTATCAAAAAAGGCCATCGATGTATCATCAACATTTAGGTACACCAAGCTCCATGTTAATTATGAAACAACAGCATCACCTAGATTGCAAGGAGCACAATTGCTTGTGTATTTTGTCAAGATCACATCTATTCTGGTAAACCAAAAGCCAATTCCAATTAACTCCACATTGCTTGATTTCCACTAGACAAGTATCGGTGGTCCAAGAATAACCATAATGCAACCTTATACCACTCCTTTTAAGGCGTTTGATGAGCAGATGATAGTTACTACAGGAAATTAAATAGGAAAGTAAGAAAAGTTGGAGCTGTGGCACCGTTTATAGATTGTTATCATAAAGAAGACTTGGATATGTCATTACTTCATATTAGTGTTCTGAAATTAATGTTTGAAAATTATTATATGGAGTTAATTCAATGAATAATGTGGTGCGTTTAGGGTTTTTGGATAGAGTTCCAGACACAATATTGACAACAATATCAATAGACATAGGGGCATCAATAGCTTGAAGGGCATGGTGAACCTTCCCCACACTATCCAATGACCATGTCTAATTGTCAGTAATTACTATAATTTATTATTTTTATATAATTTTCCTTTCTATTAAACTATACTAGAAAATGTATAAATTTATATAATTTACATTGTCCATCTATATTATATATAAATGTATAAAAGGAAGAGGAACATTAACTTTGCTCAAATTGTCCTTCATTTTTAAAATTAATTATAATTGTATTTTATTATTTAAATTAATTTTAAAATTTATATAAATTTAAAATTTTTAATTTTAAAATTTGTATAAATTTAAAATTTTTAATTTTAAAATTTGTATAAATTTAATATTCTTAATCCTACTCATATTTAATTTTAATTAAATACAAAATTTTATAAAAAATAATTACCTAAAATAAAAAATTAATAAATAAAAAATACAATTTAATCAGTAAAATAATTTATTATTACTTAATTTTTCATATTTATATTTATAATTAATTATTTATTATATATATTTAAAAATATTTTATTAGTTGTATATTATTTTTTAAGTTAATTTCCATTTAAAATGAGGGGCAACATTGACTTTGTTAAAAATACCCATGATGACAATAAAAGACTAAATTTGATTGGCTTATTAAAAATTAATTTATTTCCATTTAAGATTTTTTTTATTTCAATGAAACATTATATTAATATTTATAAAATTATGAATATTAATTAAAATTAAATATTTTAATGACTATAATTAAAAAAAAATAAAAATAATATAATTCATCCAAAGTTTATTACTAATTTTAAAGTTTGTTAAATGAACAACTTAAAAGAAATTTTATTTAATTTTAATTAAAAATCATATTACAAAAAAAAAGTAAAAATAAGGAAATAGTTAAAACTAAAATCAATTTTATAAAAATATTTTTTTATGATTTTGTTAGAAACATAATATAATTTTAAAATAATTTAAATTTAAATACATAATATATACAGTATATTTATAATAATACGCTATATGCATTATAATATATATACAAATATAAATAAGAAATAATTTTTTGAACTAATAAAAATATTCTTATAAATATTAATAATATAAATTTATTTTTTCTTTTGTAAATTTTACTTTAATTTAAAATTAGAAACCTAAACCCCCTCTCTCTCTATATATATAATTTTAATTACAATATACATTATTAATTTACATTTATATTTTAATCAATAATTTATTTATAACATATATAATATAATTTATAATTTTAAAAAATAAAAATACTTACTAAATATATTAAATAGGTTTAAAATATTTTGTATTAAATCAATATAATAAAAATAAAAATTTTATAATAATAATGCACTAAACTAACAAAAATTCATTTTAAAATTATTTTATTTCTAATTTTTTAATTAATTTTCTTTTACATTAATATAGATATGCAATTTCATTATACAAATTAACATTATTTTAGTTTATAAAAAATTAAAAAAAGCATGCAAATCAATTTCTTAAAAAATAAAATTATAGAATTTAAATTAATTAATTTCAATGAGCTAATTTGTATTTATTATTAATTTATTTTAATTTTTAAATATTTTTACCTATTTATATTTTTAAAATTTATTATTATATTTTTTATTATATTACATTTTAGTTTATAATTAAATTAATATTATATGCTAATAATATAGTATATAATTTTCATAAAAATATAATCAAATATAAAAATAATTTCAAATTGATAAATATTTTTATTTATATAATTAATTAAAATGATATTAAAATTAATATTTTAATTTAAATAATTAAATATAATATTTATAATAATATTATAATATTATATAATATATAAAAATTACATAAAAAACTTAGATTACGAATTTTTATATCAAATATAATAAAGTGTAACACACGTTTTATAAAAACTAGTATGAGTAAAAGATCAATCCTCAACCATTTTTTTGTATTGTAAGTGTATCTTTTAAAAAAGAATAATTAATTAAATTTAATTTAATTATTGGCCCTTCAAATATTTTTAAAATTTTTTTAATAGGTATATCAATTTTAAATTTTTATTAATTGATTTATGTATTATAATTTAAATTAAAATATTAAAATTAGTTGGTTTTCATTAAAAATAAATACAAAAGTTCAATTAAAAATTAATTACTCAAGCTTTTAAATCTACAAATTAAAATTTAATTGGCAATTATTATTTAAAAATTAAATTTAGACTAACCTAATAATTTCTTGTCACATAATCTAGAATTAGTGGGATTTTTTTTTCTTTTTTATGTTTGCTCTCCCTCTCATTCTATGGTTATATATTTAGCTACTGAATTAACCCACTGGATCAACCCATATATAAATATATATTTTAATAATATAAAAATATAAATTTTTTATGAATTGTATTGTAAAATAATTTATCAATAAAATAAAATTCCAGACTATGTTTATTTAGGAAAAAATAAATTATTTATAAAACATATTTTTAAAGGAAAAATACTTTTCAATAAATGTTTTTTTTGGCAAAACTTGAATTCATAAATCATCATAGAATTTTGAAACAATGGGCACAAATAAGATACACGGGTATCGCCCATGATCGTCATTTCGTAAAAATGCAAACGACGTCGTAGCGGCGACGAATAATACCTTTCTCCTGGCTCGATGCGATCGATCGCGCTGCGTATCAGTGCAGTGGCTTGTCCCCTAAGTCGACTAGTTCCTTTCTCCTCTCTATATCTCGCAGAATCAAAAGCAAACAAAGACCAGATCGCGCAGAAATCCTCAGAGAGGCTTAAACTGACATGGCTCGATACGATCGCGCAATTACTGTGTTCTCTCCGGATGGACATTTGTTCCAAGTGGAGTACGCTCTCGAAGCCGTCCGCAAGGGAAACGCCGCTGTAGGTGTTCGCGGTACTGACGTCGTCGTTCTCGGTGTCGAGAAGAAATCCACCGCCAAACTTCAAGATGCTAGGTAATATGTATATGCAAATTTTGAGAGAATTTTGCATTAGGGTATTTGCTAGTAATTTTGTGTGGATTGAATGGTGATTTGACGGTTGTCCTTATTTTGTGAATAAGTGAAAGTGTATGATGAAAATGGAAAAAATTTGATATAGGGGTCCTTGGTTAGCAAGGCAACGGTTTTCAGTGCGCTGTCTGTTTGTGTTCTGTTAAACTCTTGCTAACTTGATTAATTGAATTAGTATATAGTGCCATTTGAAGATTTAAAGAAGTGTGTGTGGTATTGCGGTCTTTTTGCTTCACTGCTAGAGAGTTAGAATGTTTTTAAATAAGGTGAAAGTGGCACTTATTGAGGAAAAATCAAGAGGAGGGAGATTGAGATAGCTTGGATGATTGAGCACCTTAGACTAATAGGAGATGAGGTAGTGCAGGGAAAACTTAGGATGACATAACCTCTGTTTCGCGGAAAATGTTTGCGTAGAAAATATTTTTTGCATTTTTTAGCTATTAGTGCATGGTCAATGGAAAATATTTTCTTTGTTAAAAGTAAAACTAAGCCATTTTGAAGGAAAATGACTTTTTTTTTTTGAAAAAGAGGAAGTCATTTTATGGAATTTGACAATCTTATTAAAATGTGAAAAATAAATACTTATTCATGCATGAAATAAGCACGTACCATTGGTTTAACATTGCAACAAAACAATAGAAAATATTTTCATGAAAACATTTTCTTAAAAAATGATTTTTCATATACAAGTTATTTTCTGCGAAACAAATGGGGGTCATAGGAAGTAGTGACAAATGATTTAGCAGCTATATAAGTGGAATAGGGGAAATGGTCCAAATGGATCTAGGCAGCCACCCTGACTATTTTGGAATTAAGATGCAGTAGAGTTGAATATAGTCTTTGTTGATTTT
Organism: Hevea brasiliensis; assembly: GCF_030052815.1. Lineage (NCBI taxonomy): Eukaryota > Viridiplantae > Streptophyta > Magnoliopsida > Malpighiales > Euphorbiaceae > Hevea > Hevea brasiliensis. The sequence goes on along the minus strand of NC_079498.1, from coordinate 91,044,062 downwards.
GAATTGATACATTAAATGCAATTTGTTCACAGATGTAATCAGGAATAGTTTCATTCTTGCTTCCTTGAACTCATAATTACTTTTGTATCAGTAACCTCATCTGAAACTAACGCAAAGAGTTTCTCCTTTACAATTTTCTCCTTCTAAGTTGATAGTCTCAACTTTGGCCCTTTTGTTTAGGGTTCCTTATATAATGGCATTTATTTGTAACTCAAACCATAAGGCGTTGCCATTTTTTCTTGCTGTTCTTAGGGGATTGTCCGTGCATGAGTGGACCCATAATTTCTATTATAATAATATTGAGTTTCTAATTGTATATCCCATATTCCCATCAGTGGATCCACATAGATGTTATATAATATTTGGTATGCATTGTTATCAGTCCATGTTCACCATCTTTTTGGCTGTTTTTGTTGCAGATCGGTGAGGAAAATTGTTTCATTGGATGATCACATAGCACTAGTATGTGCTGGGTTGAAAGCAGATGCTCGTGTTTTGGTCAACAGGGCTCGCATTGAGTGTCAGAGCCATAGGCTTACTGTTGAGGACCCTGTAACAGTTGAATATATAACACGTTACATTGCTGGCCTGCAACAGAAGTATACACAAAGTGGTGGTGTGAGACCATTTGGTCTTTCAACCTTAATTGTTGGTTTTGATCCCTACACTGGTGTCCCATCTCTTTATCAGACAGATCCATCTGGAGCATTTTCAGCCTGGAAAGCCAATGCTACTGGGAGAAACTCAAATTCAATGCGGGAGTTCCTGGAAAAGAATTATAAAGAAACTTCAGGGCAAGAAACTGTGAAGTTAGCAATTCGTGCTTTGCTTGAAGTAAGTTGCTCGTTCTGTCTATACATGCTTAATGCTGAATGTGTATGTCACACACAAATTGGTTGATCTGTCATATTCTTCTTTAGAATTTCACCTTTTGAATAGAAGCTGCATTCCATGTGTTCCACTGTAGTTACCAATGTGAAGCAATGCCTAATAGAATAATTTATCCTATTTAGTTGACTTTTGAAGCCAAGCATATGTTGATTTGACTATGAATGATGATTAAAAATGGTTACTTGTTATGAGGTGCTATCATATATTGTTGGTGAATTGGTTTTTAACATAGATGCATATATGAATGGGTATAGTTAGAGGGACTTTTATCAACATTGGCGTGCTTTGTATATGGTTTATTCTGTGATTTTTTTTGTCCTTTTATTTTTTGATTACTGACTTAGTTCACTATGTTAAGGTGGATGATTGACCATACTAGATTAGATAAAAGTCCGTAATGAGAGTATTAGAAAAAAGGTAGGAGTGGTGTCAATTGAGAATAAGTTGAGAGAAAGGAGATCGAGGTGGTTTGGTTCTGTGAAGCGTAGATATACGGAGACTCTAGTTAGATAAGTAGAGCACATTAGGTCAGAGTATAGAAAGAAAAGAAGGGGTAGACCTAAACTGACTTGGAGAAAAGTAGTACAACATGACCTATAAGCATTACACATTTCTAAGGATTTAACCTAAAATCATTTAGAGTAGAGAAAGAGAATTCATATAGCCGATCCCAAAATTTTGGGATAAAGGCTTAGTTGAGTTGACTTAGTTCACTATAATTAAGGACATTTCTTGGATCAATTCTATTAATCTTGTCCCAAGACAAAAGATTGCAGAACATACTGAAAACTATGCAAAAGTTTCCACTGCTGGAGAAGCCATAGTCTCGTTAGCTTAATGAGCTGCACTCTCATCATGCTGGTTTATTTATTAGTGTGGTTTACTATATATTTTTCTTGCATAGTATCTTCAGGTTGTTTTGAGCTTATATCTCATTTTATGATTATCCTCTTTAGTTCATTTTATCAACAGATTTCTGAGTGTAAGAGAGAGATAAACAAAGTGTGTGATATTGTTTATTTTTGGTTTGTGATAGCAGTTTACCTATTTGTTTAGCATTTAGATGCCACATGACTGGCTAATTGGTCTCTTTGGGATTCAAATTGTAATGTCCCTTTCAATCATTCCTTTGAATTTGCCATATGTTTCTTTTGCTTTTTTATCCCATATGAATTATATGAAGATGTGCCAATGCTGTTGTATTTAACAATGTCTTGTTTTTTAAGAAAATCTAATGTGTAGGCAGCTGAAATTTCCCATCTTCATTAGTCCAGTTCTTACTGTAAACTAGTGTGTGTTTTCAAGGAACTTTTGTGATTTTCCAAGTTGAGCATGTATGTTTGGAACTTTTAAGTGGATAACTGAAGTGACATTGTGATATTGTTGGGCACCTAGGGCTTAGATGAATAATGATCAAATAAAATAACCAACGTACGACTTCTAAATTTAAAAGTAGAGGAACTGCCTCTAGCATTTCACTTGGCATAAGGAGAAAATCTCTAGGTGGCAGAACCCAAACCATAAACCAGGTTATCTAGGTGAAAACTCTTCTTTGCTGGCTAAATGCTGAGATTTGTGAAGAGACAAAGGCAAACTATGATCAAGATGTAATTATTCTGACTTGTACTTTGGAACTTTCTGAACAATTGTCTGTATCAAGTGATTGGAAGGTTTTCTCCTATGTTCATTCTCCTGGGATTCTAGATATTTAGTTCACGGTATGCATCATTTCCATGACTAACTGGTTTGGCATTTTCTCTCACTGAGCACTTGTTTGATATGTGGGTAAGATGATTATGATCATTTTACAAGCCTTTTCTGAATTTTGGGTGTAGTCAATTGTAGCTTTTAATATATGCTAGAACATATTCTCTGGGCGGCTGTACACAGACCATGAGTAAGGAAATAAGGATGCCTGAATTCAAAGCTTGTCTTTGTGCTAGTTTGTAAGGGTAAACAACTAAGGTGCAACCAGCTACACCAGCAAGATGCAGTTAACTTAAATTATACTTGCCATTAATATAGATCAAGTAATTGGGAATTGTCTTCCTATTTTTTTCTTTTTTCAATGTGATTGAGCTATTTTGGTTTAGCTGCCCTAAAACCAAGGTGGAGAAAGGAATAATAATTTATGGGGAAAAAGGAAGTAAAGGTAAAGAGAAGGAAAAGGGAAAAATTCCACACGCCAATATTAAGAGGCAACTTGGTTCTATAATAGTTTTGGATAACTTTCAGTTTCTTTGTAACTGAAATTATTTTTAGTTTATTGTTGGATAGGCCCATGTTGTTTTCCTTGGTTACTTGAATTTAAATATTCTCCTATTAAGACATTTGGAAAGGAATGCTAGCAGCTGAAGAACAGCATGTCTGGTAGATAATTATTCAACCAAGTGCCTCAAGTTGATTCATGAGACATGTAGCTGGGCATTAAATGAATAATCTAATGATTTTGTTGATGATCTATGTATGAATAATCTCTGTGGCTGCTTTTTCTGCATCACATAAACAAGTTTGTTTAATGTGTTGATAAAGTCAGATGGAGCTTTATCATGCGCAGTGTTGCATTTCAAATGAGAATAGTTGCTTGTAACTTTTCTAATGCATTGGTTTGGCTATCCAATATTTAAGTGTGCTTTTTCTGCATTAACTAATCAATTTTGTTTAGCACGATGGTGCATTATTTTGTGAAATGTTGTGTTTGCTAATGCTAAGATGGCATCTGTTCAGATTCTCACTTTTAAATGAGGCGAGTCATGTTAAATTATTCGTAATGCGTTATGCATTAGTTCTGCAACTTATGTTTGTAATTGAAAAAGAATGTAAAAAAAAAAAAAACTTGCATATTTTTTTTAATTATTTTATCTTATGGTATGTGTTTTTTACTTTAGGTTGTTGAGAGTGGGGGGAAGAACATAGAAATAGCTGTGATGACAAAAGAGCATGGCCTGCGACAGCTTGAAGAAGCAGAAATTGATGCAATTGTTGCTGAGATTGAAGCAGAGAAAGCAGCAGCAGAGGCTGCAAAGAAGGCTCCTCCAAAGGAAACCTAGATCTTCTGTAGTTCTCATTTGTTATCTTGTATTGAGTGATTAGCTTCTTCCCTGCTACATTACCATTTTATGTTTAACATTAATTTCTTTGTTAAAGCAACACCTTATTTCAGGACTCCACCACTCTTGTGCGTTTCTCTCTCTATAATGGCCATCTTGGTTTGGTAATTAGTGATATGTTTATATATTAAAATATGTTGAATGTTGCTTCATGTTGGAACATGAATATTCTGGGTTTGAGTTTTTCTCAGTTTATAGAATAAGTTCCTATTCCCTTTTTGGAAAGTTGGAAGTTTAGTAAAAAGTAGCTGGATTATTAAAAGACATTGAATTCTGGGCAATTTCGATTTGGAAATGCCAGCCGCCTTGTGTAAAGAGTGAAGAATTATGTTGCCAGTTTTTGACAGCAACGCATTTGACTTGAAAATAGGAAAGAAATGGCATCACACAGGAAATGCTGGCCGCCCTGTGTAAAGTGGAAATTTATGCTTAGACCGGACTAAGTCACAAAACACAAATATGTGTAATAGAGATTCATATATTTAATAGGTGATTATCAGTAGTAGAAGTAAATGGGAAAGAATGCCATATTTTACATGACAGATAGCTTTTCTCAACTCTAAATGAGCGAAGCCACATGACACTTTGGCATATAAAGAAATCCTAAGGCCTTTCCATGACAGTAGTTGGATAAAAGTGAAGGGTTATGGACGAGTTGTGATGGAAACCGACTGATTCTGCTTAGTGCAAGTAATTGCCAACCCTTGCCCAGGTTTATCTTATTTTGGCAATCTAACTGCAGACGTAAAAACTCTTACGCAGGAGTTGTATTGTTAGTTTTGTTTTTGTTTGAAGATCAGGGAATCAGTCCGTGATCACTCTTATTAGGCCGGCTGTTTCAATGACTGATTCTCATGAATTGGTCTTTCTTTCCCCTTCATTATTGATTGAGGTTCTTGCTTGTAATTCCAGTAATATGTAAAATTCCAATTGTTCCTTTAAAAAAAGAATTTATAGATAGTCAAACGGCATAATAAGTAAAAGTAAAAGTAGAAGTTACAAGTGTTGAATGCAAAACCATTTTCTCCTAGACCAATTTATGGAATTAAAGAGTAAGGTATTGAAAAGTGAACGCCACTTCTCCAATTAAATAAAAAGAAGCCTAAATTGAAATTCCCCATCAGTTCTGTGAAAGTACAGTAAACAAATCAAAAAGTCATTTGCTTTCAAAAATAAAAATTCAAAAAGTCATTTGGAGAAAAGCTAACTAATCCCTCCAAAAAGTCCAATGCAACATTGTTACTAAAATGACCTGAAATTTTATAATTTTAATGTCACCCCTTTTTCCAGTATGAGTTTTGTCTCAACTTGAGAAGCATTTTTTTATTAACTCCCTAAATTTATACATTGTTTTTATTTAATTAATTAAAAATATTAAATAAAATTAAATTCTTGAGAATTTGTACACCCAAATCTCACTATAGGGTCAAATTTAAGCATATAATGTTAAATTTTATTTTTAACTATTGAATTAAAAGTCGTAGGTAAAACCCATTAGGTTCTTAATTATGCAAATTCTATGGGTCCAAAGAAATACATAACTTGTGTATTGCAGTGTGATTTATGAAGCAGTTCAGTGGAAGGAAAAGACAACTTTCGTGACATGACATGTCTCACTGCTAACTTTAGAATGGTGACCACCAATGGACGGCTAAGATTAACTAATATATGGTATGGTGGGGCCATTTTTCATTTCCGCTATTGGATAAGTCGTTACAATGGTCATTTCTCAAACTTTTTACAGTACATTCATATCTTTTTTTATCATATAATTTAAATTAAAAAAAATAAGCCTATTTAATTTTTAAAAAGACTAAATAAATTCATATTTTGTAAAATATTTTTTGATAATACAATATTATTTTTTAATTTTAAATAATAAAATTTATTTACTAATTTTAATAAATAAAATTTTAAAAAAAGAAATTGAAATATATAATGAACAAAATTTATTTAATATTAAAATTATTATATATTTAATATTTTATTATTTAAAAAATAGAAAATAATATTTTAACATTTGAAAATTAATATTTTATTATATGTGAATTTATTTAAACTTAATTAGAAAATACATGAATTTATTTAACTTAAAACTTATTTTTAGACTTATTTGACTATTAATAAAAAATACATAGACTCATTTGATTTTTCTAATTTAATTTAAAAATGTATAATTTTTTTATAATTATTTAATTTTCTTTTGTATAATTCACTTGCACAAAAACTTGAACTCAAAATTCACAATAATAGAGACAATTATAGTACCACTAAGACAAAACTCATTAATTATATAGTTTAAATTTTATTTTTAATGATGTGTCATTAATAAAATTTCTAATTTAAATATATTAAATTTTTTATTATAAATAATAAATAAACAATAAAAAAAGGTATTAACAACAAATTCAAAATTCCACTATTTTTTTCAAAATGAAAGTCATTGAAGTTAAAAGAAAATAAGAAAATTCTACTGTTTATATTCCTTAAAACTTTTGGAATAGCGACAAAAGCATGGGCACACAATTCTTGTGAAACAACATGATGACTAACTACACAATTTAATTATGGCATTGGATGGGTTTTCACTCTAGCAAGAAGATAAAATATGTATGCCATAGGACCAATTCTGTGAGAAATAAAACATGACCTAAAGAACTCAGCCTTTTATCTCATATTTTACCACTAAACCAGATTGAAAGGAGCTCGTGCAATCAAGTTCAAAAGAACAAATGCAGGCAAAAACAAGTATAAATTTCCAAATTGAGAAACCTCCCTTCATATATATATATTCTAAAACCTTATTTTTTTTAGTATCAAGATTGTTAGTAATATGTTCTAGAGTAATTTGCATCTTGTAAATATTAATTTTCAATTAATGACAAATATCTTTTCTTTTAATTTAAATGGTTTAAATTTAATTGACTATCCTTTAGTAACTTATTAGATATTCCATTATCAAGATGTTAAAAATATGAGTGACGGAATAATCTAACACAAATGCTATAATTTATGGTTCACAGCCAAGAATACTTCATTGAGTATGATTTAGCCACATAGACTATCACTTCTATTTATTTTTATAGATTAGTATGAGATACTAATAAGATGGAATGATGAGTTTTGTATTATATAACAAACACAGTGAGCACTTATAAGATAAGTAGACCAAACTGGTGACATAAAGATGACTAGTACATAGAGTTTACTCTTTTCAACACATAGTTATCTAGATCATAATAGTACATATAATCTCTTGACCTGAGATAATATAGTTATCTTCTATATAAGTGGTTTGAGTTTGATACTGGTTACATACTTATACCAGATATGGGTATATGAACTCGTATTGGCTCTGACTAATTATATACGGAGATAAGTATAGTCAAAATAGGATTCGTTGCCCTAAGTAAATAGGGATAAAACCTTATGCTTATATAAATTGTTTTTAATAAATAAAATTCTTGGTCAGGACATATAGACTAAATAAAAAAAGAGTTTCTGATTGAAAAGTCTTATTGATTAAGAATTAGAATTAAGATGAAGACATATAATTCTAAGCAATTAGGGTTAGACATATCCACGACCCTTGCTGGAGTAGAGATTATGTAACAAAGAGATTTTAGTGGGTGGTATGTATGATCAAGGTTCAAAATTTAAGAGATAAATTAATTCATCACTAGTTGAGAAGTCATGGTATACTATGCTAGGTGTTAACCGTGATTTATGAGAATTGAGAGTAAAAAGGGAATTTTACTCTTGGTATGGAAAGAGTTCCAATAATATTAAAGAGTTAATATTATTCAAATTATCAATTAGTTATGAATTCAAGAAGTCACACACATAAGAACAAAATGATTAAAGCATAATTAATTTGATTAATTAATTAAATTAATGAATTTAGTTTATAATTAGATTGTAAAATCCCTAGCATGACTTAAAACTAAATTCAACAATGAAAGGATTTAAGCTAATATTTAAAGTGTTTGAATATAAGATTGATTAATTAATTAAGAGACTTTAATTAATTAATGAGTTAGGAGAATTTATTTAGCTATTATGACTTGAGAAGTTTCGAGAGAAAATTCGATAAATGGCTTATTAAAGATTTCATAACATTTTAGAGATATGAAAATCTCTAAAGTGTTAAGGCTTAATGAAATCCCTAATTAAGTATAAACTTGACAAGTGGCACAATTAAAGGTTGAAAACACATCTAATTGTTGAATGAGATGTTAACACTTGTAAAATTAGTAATGATTAGTGGTCTTCTACTAATTGACTTTAGGAAATTAAAATATCTAAATATTAGAGATTAGAAGACAACTTTAGGAATATGGGAATCCCTAAAGTGGAATAAGCCATTTTGCTTTTGGTGAAATCCTAAATGTTAGAGATTACTTTATGTTTTCAGGATATGGGAATCCTTAAAGTATAAAAAGGTCAAGTCTTTCTTGTGGAAGATAACTTTACAGATTCATCTTCTTCTTTCTCCATTTTTCTCTCAAGCCAAACACTTTCTTCCTCTTTCTTGTGTTTAATTTAAGAGAAATTAGAAACTGTTACTCTTAAATTAAAGTTAAAGAAATTATTTCTCTACATTTTCATAAGATTAAAAAAAAAGAAATGAATATCATTCACTTGTGCAAGTTGTTGGGCAAACCAAGAGAGGGAGCACAAAAGAGATTTTGAAATTAAGTTGAATCTTTGATCAAGTTGTTTGTGTGGACGGACTAGAGGACCAATATCTGGAGGTCTTTGCTTCGCAGATTTGGTGTTAGAATTGATTCTACATTTATTCGAGTAAAATCCCTAAAACCTTAATATTAGATATGGTTATAGATTCTTAATGGAAAATAGGTTAATAGAAATTGTGTTACAAGAGTTGTAACCAAAGATATATGCAATTTTGAAATAGAAAATCAACTTGTATGAGATTCATGAAATTCTTGGGGCTTGAAATTTTAAAATTGTTATTTTTGCACCCTTGGAGGTGTTTTCTTTACAAATATAATGTGAATAATGATAAAAAAAGGAATAAAGACCTCTAATATAAACAAGGTTCTCTTTTAATTTGTTCAAAGCAAGAGAATGTAACCTAGCTAAAACAATGGTTCATTTTTAGTTTAATAACATGTGATATTGTTAGGATTAGTTAGAGATTAGTTAAATGAGATTTATTAGATACTCTATATTGGATAATTGAAATAGGATATGAATAGGATATAAGGGATAGCCAAAACAAGAGATAAATAGGAGATAATGGTTGTATTTTCTCTTTAGATTAACCAATACAATTTCTATCTCTCTCTAAATTCTCTCTCCCTCTTCCTCTCCATCTCTCTCTCTCTTTTTCCTTCTTCTTCTTCTCATCCTTCTCCCCCTTCTTCTATTTTCTCCCTCCTTTCCTCTATTCCTTTGCTTAGTTGTGGCTTTGTGAATCCTGGGGTTGCCTTCTACTTCCTTCTCTTCTTTTATCATTATTTTCCTTATATATTCTTGCTCTTTCTCTTCTTTATTTACTTTAATAGCCATGGTTGAGAATAAAAAGCTTCAAGGCAATCAAACCTTTGGTGTTAATTCTCATAAAGCTAATGAAGCATTTTACTATAATCAAGAAGCATAATAGAAATTTAAGATCATAATGGAACAAATTTAAAAGGGAATGGAACAGATTCAATAGATAATGGAACAAACTCAATAGAGATTAATACAGAAAATGATTAAGTTTTGGAATTACTAGCTTAAGAGATGGGTATTGCTATCAACAAAAAAGGTATTACAAATTTAGATTGTTCCAATCTTGAAAAAGAATATCACAATTTCAATGGGAATGATGGTCTTGCTATCCACAAAGTAGGTTCCACCAATTTTGGTTGTTCCAATCTTGAAAAAGACGATCAATATAGTGATGGTAATAATGATCAAGTTCTTGCTCTCAAATTAAATTCTTCCTTTCAAGGGTTTGCTGGAGGTGATATGTGTAAGTTTGAAAGGCAAATTTCAGTACCTCTTAAGCATTTTGGTATCGAGAAATTTAATGAAAATGAAGACTATGCAACAAATATGGAATCTTTAATTCAAGATGGTAATAATACATTTGTTGCCCTTTAGTCTACTGGAATTCTTGAGAATGGTCATGAAGTGTTGCTGGATAAATTTGATTCCACCCTAAGAAGCTTTACATTAGAATATTTTCTTATTATTGGGCCTGTTCTTGATAAGGGAAAGAATGAAACAATAGAAGCAAGAAATTGTGAAAAATGGTATTAATCTTGTGGTTGTTGTGATTTGGAATTGCAAATGAATAATCTTATGAATGTCATCCTTAAAGAAGAAAGGTTTGAAATGTGGAGAAGGCAAAGAAAGAATATGAATCTTTATCACAAACGGACCTTTGCCATGAAGGTGTTTGTAAAAATGACTCGAGTGCCTTTCTTAAAATTACAATGCAAAGATTCAGCAATTATGAGAGTAAGAAAAAGAGGATAGAATGAGCAGTGCACAATGGATTAAGGAGCTGTTTCTTTTCATCCTTGGATATAAGGATGATCTTCATGGGAGGGTAATGTTAAGATTAGTTAGGGTTTAGTTAAATGAGGTTTATTAGTTACTCTATATTGGATAGCTAAAATAGGAGATAAATAAGAGATAAAGGATACTTGAAATAGGAGATAAAAGCTGTATTTCCTATTCATTCAAGATTAATCAATATAATTTCTATCTCTTTCTAAATTCTCTATCCCTCTTCCTCTCAATTTTTCTCTCTCTTTTTCCTCCTCTTCTATTTTCTCCCCTCTTTCCTTTATTCTCTGCTTAGTTGTGGCTCTATCACAATAGATATCTATTAGAAAATGGACTCTAAAATAAGTTCTTCATGTTGCAATTTCATCATATTCCTTCTAATCAACAATTAAATGAATCCAAATTAATATTGATTATTATAGGTGAAGTTGCAAAACTACTTTCCTTCCAAAAATTATAATGGATTACAACATACTTCTCTTGTCAACGAAAGGAGCAATTTGATAACACAATTAGAAAATTCCATAAGCAGAATCTATATGTTGTCTTGTAGCCAATGAAGGAGGTTGTGTGAGTATAAGGTAACTAGATGGGGCTTTATACCAATGAAGGAGGTTGTGAGAGTCTAAGGTAACTAGATGGGGCTTTATTTAGATGTTTGGCCAGCGGATCTTCAAATTGATTGGGCCTAGTTTGTTCCTTAAGTGGCCTAACTTGGTGGTATAAATATTCCTTTGGATCAAATGAGCTAGGCTTGAGAATTGGGCCTATTGGAAAAGTTAGGCCCATCTTAATGTTACCTTTGGTCTAGGCCCATCTTCCAATGTTACCTTCATCCATATTACGATTGCAGAGGAATAACAAGATGAGATTTTGGTTTTCGATTCGATCTAAAACTCCTTCTCAATGTTGCCTACCAATTCCTTAATTGGATAGAGATTAAGAGTCTTATAAAAATTATATCATATCCATAAATCCTTTTGAGAAGCATTGAATAAAAATTCCCACCATTAAAATTCCAATTTTTCCTTTAGCAAAGCTTCTTGTGAACCTTTTTTGTTGCATGCCTCACACCAAAGTTCACAATCCCTGGATGCTACCTCAGGGATGAAATCTTTGCCATACTTAACCATCGGCTCTAGTTGATGACTGGCATCAAGATGTGTAGGAGATTCAACATCTTGCCTTTTATATTCCTTTAATAATTCTAATGTGAACTAGTCCTAATTGAGAAAAGGTTTCCTTCATTGGAGCTCACAACACCATTAGAGAAGAGCTCCCTTCATGCTACTCCAAACAAAATAAATTTTAACATCCTTTTTGGTTTTATGTGTGTCAAAGAATTTCTCAACTTGGACAATCTAATATCTGAGTTTCCATTATAGAATTTGGGCATAGCAATCATCGATGCATGTAATGGAGCTTCATCCAAAATTAATGCTAGAGGCCTAATGCGAGTGGTTGTAAACTTAACATTGGTTTGATGTTGACAAAGATATTTAAGATTTTCTCATTCCCAAATGTTGCCTCCATCCATAACAATTTAGTGAGTAGATTTTTTATTCTTTTGAATTTTTATTCCAACTCACTATGATAAATAACGAGTTAGGTTCCATATTCCTCTCTATCTTCTCTAAGAATTTTTTTTTTCTTTTGTAGATTTAAGGATTCGATATGTCGTGCAAATTGATAGAGTTAGGAACAATTTTTTGAATTAAAAAATGAAAAGCAATGGCTGTAACTAATATTGTATTAATAAGAATGGTGGAATGCCTTTTATAAAAATGGAGTTCTCTCATTACAAGTATCACCTCTCTCTTTTTCAAATAAGAAAAATTACATGTAAGAAAATAAGCAAACAAGATATCCAAGAGTCACCTCCCCAACTAGCACTGTTAATCCTAACAATAGCCGAAAAAAAGATAAATTCTTACTGCCCCTTGCTGCTCCAATGAGCACTTATTCATAGCTTGCCCTATTGCTACCCTTTCCCCTGTGATTGGCCTCTTTATTTCTTGCTAACAAAATACTATGTTGTTGCTTATGTTCCAACTATGTTAATTAAGAGATGTCCTTTCCTACTGGAGGATTTTGCTTAAATCTTTTGGAATACACTCTCAAGCATCTATGCCTATTATCTAGTGTTGTTGGGCTTTTAACTAGAGTGTTATCATATCCAGAATACTTCACCAGAATATTCATATCTCTAACGATTTATTAATTGAATGGTATAATCTCTTGAACAATAAGGGTATAATCTCTTAACAACAATGTGATTTTTTTATTTTTTTTAAATTAATTTTTTTTTATATCATTAAGTATGCCTTCAATATACCTAAATTGAAATCTTAAACAAGTCAATAAATAAAGATATAAAAAAAATTCAAGATTAAAAATGAAAATTTCATAATTTAATGGATGCATGTTTGTATATATATATATGATTTGATTTTAAGTAGATTCTTGGTTTAATCCCCTAATTCTAAGTGGATTATCTTGGGCCTATATCATTGGGAAGCCCATACATATCCTAGAAAGCAACCTCGTTGTGGACCTTGATAGCCTAAAAGCCTATTCTTTCTTCACTTCAAAAACCATGGAAAACCCTTTCTTGGAAACCCAAGGCCAATTAAAGGAAAGGAAGAAAGAACCCAAAATTAAACATTTGTCTATTACAAGAAAGCCCAAGATGAAAGTTATGGCCATAATTCCATGCTTCATAAGTTGAGATTCAATCCATCTTTGTAGAGTAGATTTTTGGTGAGTTAGTGTGAAGCAGAACAATGTAGAAGGAATCGACCTCTCCAAGGAAATTAATAATGAACCTATATTCTCTGAGGCTCAAGTGGCTAGCCAAAAGCCACCAGAGACGCTATGAGTCTTTTCTGCTTGAATTGTTAGGGAGTCAGGCAACCCCTGACGATGAGAGCTCTTAGAGAGCATATTTGTTTAAATAGATCTAGATTGGTTTTTCTTTCTATGTTGAAACAATTGTTCATTTGAGTGCTTTTGCGTTGTGGTGGCAGAAGGAGTTCTAAGTATAGATTCTGAATGCTCTATCTTGATGGATTGATGCCTCTATTTCGAGAAGTTATAAGAAGGATATTTCTTTTGTCTATGGGGATTTGATGGAGAATAATCACATTGCTTTTCTTCAAGATCTTAGTTATCTTGATTTGAAGGGTGGTTCTCCAAGGTTAATAATTGGGGATTTCAATGTGTGCAATGCTCAAGAGGATAAGTGGGGGTAGAGGCCTATCAATAGCTATCTTGCTGATGCTTTTAATGAATTTTTATTTGATGGAGCTCTTTCAAAACTAGAATTCAAGGGAAGCAAGTTCACTAGGTCTAACATGTAATAAGGAATTGCTAGAATCATGAAACGATTGATAAAGGGTGGTCAATGAAGAATGGGGAATGCTTTTTCCTTCTTCTCAACTGTTTCATGAAAATTTCAAAGGCTCTGACCATCGCTCGCTTTTGCTTCTTCAATCGAAGGCCTTCAATGAAAGCTAAGTAGTTTAAATTTGATATGCGTTGGCTGTCTAATCTAGATTGTGATGATGTCATCAAAGAGGTTTGGTCTTCTCCTCAATCTGCCTCTATGTTTTTTATGGATAAAATGCTACTTTGTAAGCAGGCTCTTCTGAATTAGAGTAAAGGGATAATTGCAAACTCTTATAAATGAATACAGGATTTATCTAGTACTCTGGAATTTATTCAATCATCTACTTTTCTTTTAGTGCCTCAGGATAAAATTGCCAACATTAAAAGTGAGATGAATCTTCACTATAAATTGGAAGAGTTATACTGGTTTTAAAAATCTAGAATTAAATGGCTTTCTTTTGGTGATAAAAATACTTGATTTTTTCACTCTTCCATTAAGCATAGATGGCAGCAAAATCAGATGTCTCATATTCAAGATAGGAATGGAAGGTGGCTTCATAAAGAGGAGGATCTTAAAAATGAGGCTTTTGTTTTCTACTAGCAGTTGTTTGTGATATACCAAATTTTAGGAGGATTCTCTTTTCTTGTATCAGATTCCAGTCCTGGTTTCAACATAAATGAATGAGATACTGTGTGCTCCAATTACAGAGAAAGAAGTTAGGAATGCAGTGTTCAGTTTAGGGGCATATAAAGCCCCGGGTCCTGATGGTTTCTAAGGCTATTTTTCTAAAAGTATGGGCCAATTATAAGGGGTGAAGTGGTTCAAATGGTTCAGGATTTTTTCAGCATTAGTGTTCTTCCTGACCATATTAATGAAACCAATATAGTTTTAATTCCTAAGATATTGAACCCTCGACCTTTCTCGGAGTTCAGGCCAATTAGTTTGTTCAATTTCTCCTATAAAATAATATCTAAGACTTTGGCTAGTAGGTTGAAACCATTATTGAATGGGATTATCTCTCCTTATAGTTTGTTTTTGTCCCAAATAGGTGCATTCAAGATAATATAATGATTGCTCATAAAGCTTTTCATGGGCTAAGAAACTACTATAAGAACAAGGGTGAGGCCATGGCTATTAAAGTTGACATCCATAAGGCTTATGATAGTGTCCATTGGGATTTTCTGTTATCTATTATTCGTAGGCTGGGTTTCTGTGAGATTTGGACTAACTAAATCAAGTAGTGTATCTCTGAAGTTCACTATGCAGTTGTTCTTAATGGCTCATATTCTCCTATGTTTAATCCATCTAAACAAGGTGACCCTATATCAGTTTACCTTTATTTATTAGTTTTTATTATTTTATCTAGAATGTTTAAACTGAAGGAACGGAAGCGTGAAAAATACAAGTTTATAACATTGAATTCAAAAATTTTTACCTAGGGTCACATGCATCATGCAAGATTTATTTTTAACTATTTGATTTCAATGATAAACAACATATTAAAACTCTTTTAATATGCTTTTGGATATGTATTTGCCATTTAAGATTTTAAAATTAATCAGATTAATTTTAGAACCCTAGATTAAATCAAGAATGATTACACTAACCTCTTGATGCACTGCAGCGTATTTGCGCCTTTGAGATTCGTCTTCAGGACACCAAATATTGTCCCTCTAGCTTGTCCACACCAAGAACACCTATGGCAGCCCTTGAACAGCTTCTAAAGCTTTTTCTATTAATTAGAAATTCAAGTTCTGCCTTTTAAGAGATTAGAGATGTAAACAGGACACTAGAAACAATTTCTAGTATTTTTAATTCAAGAGATTGATGGCTAATCTCTTTGAATTGATGAGAGATGAAGAGGAAGAGAGGGAGAGCTTTAAAATGGCGTGACAAAGGAGTGTGGCTGCTGGTTGTATTTTATTTTCTCATAACAACACTTATATAGCTAGGTTAACACATTAAACCCTTGCCACATGTCACCCTTTGATTAGCTCTAGGTTTAAGTGACCCAATCACATTGTGCCAAGTGTCAAACCTATATTTAATCTTAATTTTAATCATCTTACATGATTAAAAGACATTTGACAAGCTTATGTGTAATGCCATGTGTCACCATCTCATGGTGCCACGTGTCACACTGCGAAATGACCAAAATGCTTCTGTATCTTAATTTTGAGTTCTTAACCCAAAATAATTATTTCTCTTCTTCTAATTAATTTATATCAAATATAAATTAATTAATTAATCTCTATCAATTAATTTCTCATTAATTAAATTCATATTTAAACACTTTAAATATAAATTTAACTTATACTATGCATCCAATAATCTAGATTTGGTTTCAAGTCATGCTAGGGACTTTGCAATCTAATTTCAAATCAAACCTATTTAATTAATCAATTAAGCTCTTTAATTAATTAATTAAATCATATTTAATTAGGTGATTACTTGTGTATATGTGTGACTTACTAGGCTCATCACTAATTGGCAATGAGACATGATATCAACTCTTAATATCATCAGAACTCTTTCTTATCATAAATGATTTCTCTAAATCATTTTATGCACCTCATAGACCATGGTTAACACCTAGGATAGCATGCCATGGACACCCAATTAGTAATAAAGTTTACCTTAAATGAACCTATAATCATATGTTACCATGCACTAGAATCTCTCTGTTACAAAATCCCAACTCAAGCTGGAGTCATGGTTTATGTCAAACTCCATTTGCCATGAATATTATGTTCTCTTTTAATTTCAGTTCTTGATTAAAAAGATTTTCTCATCAGAAACTCTTTTCTGATTAAATCTACCTGTCCTGGCCAGGAACTTGAAACATCAAGAACAATTAAATGAACATAGGATTTTATCTCTATTTACTTAGAGGAACAGATTCCATCTTGATCAACACCTACCTCCATATATAACTAGTAGGAGCCAACACATGCCCATATACCCATACAAAGTACAAGTATGAAAGCAGTATCAAACTCAAACTACCTATATACAAGACAACTATGCTATCTCAGGTCTAAAGATTATATTTACTGATATGATTTATGACAAAACATTGACAAGAGTAAACTCCATGTGCTTGTCATAAGTGTCACTGGTTCGACCTACTTATCATTTATAAGTACCTATCATGTTTGTCATATGGCATGAGACTCACCATTCCATCTTATTTATATCTCATATAAATAACTTGGGAACAAACATGAATACAATCTTTCTGAATAAGTCATGTCCTTATTATGAAGTATCCTCGATTGTGAACCTATTTATGATACTTTGTGCTAGAAATACTGTCGCTCATATTCTTAACAACTTAAGAATAATATTTCCAACAAAATATCAATGGACCTTTTCTATTACACATAAATATATTATGCAAACGGAAAAGTGGAAAAGCCTTTTATTAATAAAAATATGTATAAGATACATACTAAATGATATGCTCTAGGGCATACTACTAACAATCTCCCACTAGCACTAGAGCCATTCATTACAATATCTTAGACCTATCTTCTCAAGATGTCGGTCTAGAGCCTATGACATAGGCTTAGTGAATGGATCAAATAGATTTTCACCGATGCTATTTTCTGCATGGCTACATCGCCTCACCCAACTATTTCTCTGATAATGTGGTAGCGCCTTTCTATGTGTTTGGATTTTTGGTGAGACCTTGGTTCCTTAGCCTGTATGACTGCTCCATTGTTATCACAGTGTAGTGGAATTGCTGACTTAATGGAAAGAACTACTGCAAGTTCTGTCATGAACTTCTTTATCTAAACAGCTTCCTTTGCAACATCTGATGCAGCAATATACTCAACCTCTGTAATGGAATCTGCAATGTACTCGCTTTGCAACTCTTCCAACCGATCGCACCTCCATTACAAATGAACACATATCCGCATGTAGACTTTCTATTATCGATATCCGATTGGAAATCGTAATCGATAACCATCCAATTGCAAGTCTCCACTTCCATAGATCAAGAATAAATCCTTAGTTCTTCTCAAGTACTTAAGGATATTCTTGACAGCTATCCAGTGTTCCAAACCTAGATTGGATTGATACCTGCTAGTCAAACTAACAGCATATGCGATATCCGGCCTAGTACACAACATTACATACATTAAACTTCCAATAGCCGAAGTATAAGGAATCCTGGCTTTTTTATCTCTTTCTTCAGGTGTCTTTGGAGACATCTCTTTAGAAAGATGGATACCATGTCTCACTGGTAACAATTCTCTCTTGGAATCAAGCATGTTAAACCTCTTTAACACATTTTCCAAGTATAGACTTTGGGATAAACTAATTATTCTTTTCGCTCTATCTCTATAGATGCGAATCCCAAGAATATAGGTTGCCTCCCCTAAGTCTTTCATAGAGAATGTATTTGACAACCATATCTTTACAGTTGTCAACATACCTATGTCATTACTCCATCAACAAAGATGTCATCCACATATAAGACAAGGAAAGTGATAGCATCATTACTAATCATGGTAGGCTGATGGTGAAATCATTTTATTTTGTTTTGAAGGAAGCCCATGTTAATGCTCTTTTGTCATCTAGGCCTTCTTCTTCTGTGAATTTGCAGTCATCTTACTAGAACAGTATTTGGTCTCTAGATGTGCAGCCTAAGATCCATAATTTTCTTTGGAGAGCTTCTTTGAATTCAATAGCCGCAAGAGTTAACTTGTTTAAAAAGCACTGTTCTAATTCCCGCTTGTGTTTGGTGTGTAATTTGGCAGAAGAAACTGTGGAACACATGTTGTTCTTTTGCCTGCACCCTAAAGCAATCTAGTATGCATCTAATCTTGGTTTTGAAGGCTCTGCCTCTTTTCTGTCTTGGTGGCAATCTATTTAGAGTTTCTCTGGTAATTCTAATGAGGAGGTTTTGAAATTAGTAGGGCTTTTATGCTGGCAGATTTAGAAATCTAGAAAAAAAGTTGCCTTTGAAAGTGAGCAGCCTGATCCTCTAGTGTCTCACAAGTAAGCTCAGAATGTTCTTGAAGAAGTTCATACTTTAGGACTTCCGCACCAAAATTCTCTACCCAATCCTATATTACTTTTGAATCAGGTAATTAGAAGTTGGCATCCCCCACTAAAAGGGGTGGTTAAAATTAACTGCGATGCTTCTTTTGATCTTCAATTAGGGAAGATAAGAGTTGGGATTATTGTAAGGAATTCCTAGGGAACTTTAATTGATGGTAGCACTTTTTTAGGTTTCCCCGTCTCTCTATTAGTGACTGAAGGTTAGCTCTTCATTTGGCTACATCTTTTGCTTCAAGCAGGCAGTATACAAATATAATCTTTGAGACTAATTTTTCTAAGTTAGTCCAGGTGTTTTCTTCTCCTCAAGCTTTTATTCCTTGGGAGCTTGAAGCTATTAGTCAAGATATTGGAGTATGATTTTTTAACAATGCTTTAATTTCTCTTGTTTTTGCTCTTAGGTTTGCAAACTCTTGTGCTGAATGGGTTGCTGTAAAAATTAGATTCGGCCCTTTATTTCAAGGGTGAGTGTCTAATCTTCCCTAGTAACTTGTTGCTTTATTGTATAAGGATTGTCCTGTTTCTTTTGGTTAATGTATTTTCATATTTAGACCAAAAAAAAATGTTAGGAAATGTTGGAAAGGGCATGAGGGAGAGATTAATGTAAAAATTAATGTTAATGGTAAGTTAGTAAAAAGATCCAAGGATGGTCCAATCATGCATTTATTTGTAGAAAATATAAGGTCAAGTTTTAATAATGAAAACGACAGATTGTTGACTCATTCACTGGAAGGACATTGTGATCAATCACATCACATTCACCTAAGGCACCACCTACTATCCACATTAACTTCCATACATCTCAACCACACATTAACAATATCTCTTACCCTATCCCACGCTTTATTATTTCTATTATTGTCATTGCTCACTAATGCCCCATCTTACGTGTATATCTCACCAAACTTCTTAACTTTTCCTACCAGGCAGTCTATTGCTAACTTGCGCCTATGGGTACCTTTCACGCCATGAATTCCCTAATTTTTCTTTTTGTTTTTTCCAAAGAATTCTCATATATACGGTCACTCATTTTTTAAAATTTTAAAATTTGAGATTGCACAAATATAATACGTCATATTTACATGAGTATAAGAAAATTTAAATTTTTAACAACAAAGCTTTATATATATATATATATATATATATATATATATATATATATATATATATGTAGTTGTAAAATTAAAAAAAGGATTTAGATAATAAATTTATTTTTCAATTCCATGAGATCGAGATTTAAATAATAAATTTTATAAAATTGAACTTGAAAAGAATATTACATATAATTCATTTCTCTTAGCCTGATATAAAAAATAAATTAGTTTCAACTTAGAAAGATATAAGAGCAATCAGATATATGTATTAATTTATAATTTAATTCTTAACTTAAGCATTATAGCAGTGATCAATTAACTTACTTGATGTGATTCAATATCGAAACATAATACTCATAACTTGTAAAAGAGAAGAACAACATCAATAAATCATCAATTTACACATGCATTATAAAACTTTTCTTGCTGTTTTTGTTTTTGAGAATATATGCACTATTGCAACATTGACAAGAATTTAATTAATTGTTTTTTAAACAACAATTTCGGTGTTAATTTTCACGTTTTAGTAGAAAATGACATGGTGATGTTGAATATTAGGGAGTTGGAATTTTCAAGGAAATAAGAGCTCGTGCTTTCTTCATTGACTTCAATTACTGAATGTTTAGGAATATTTAGACATGCTTAATTGTTCTTCTCTTTTCTTAATCTGTGATTAATGGATTGTGCTGCACTTCTTTTTCTGCTCTTAATTTCTTCCCCATTAAGAAACTTTTGTTTTTTTTTTTTTTTAAAAATATTATTATTAAAATTGAACAGTATTTAAATTTTTTTTATAGGCTAATGACTATTAAAATTTCAACTTTGACGCCCTAAATTATGGAACAAGCTTTCAATTACTATATATTACTGGGATAATAACTTTTTTTAATTGATGTTGATTTTTTGTACTTCCTATTACATAAATTATTAGATTTTTTTCTATATAAATAATTTTTATTTTTTTTAACAAATTTTCTCTGCTTATAAATTTAAAAAATTAATAAATAATATATATATATTTCTGTCATAATTAAATCCATTGAAAAGGCATTTTATGCTATAAAAATTATGAATAATTGGCTATGTAATAGAATTAGAGATCAATAGATGATCTTATTTGATCATATATATTGATAATGAAATTATTATTCAGCATTATTATGACATGAAAATTCATAAA
Organism: Hevea brasiliensis; assembly: GCF_030052815.1. Taxonomy (NCBI): domain Eukaryota; kingdom Viridiplantae; phylum Streptophyta; class Magnoliopsida; order Malpighiales; family Euphorbiaceae; genus Hevea; species Hevea brasiliensis. The sequence continues at coordinate 91,022,807 of NC_079498.1, read as the reverse complement.
GAATAATTGTAATTTTATATTTTAATTTTTAATAATATAAAAATAGTAAAGATATTTAATATTAATTATTTTATTGAAATTTTCTTTTTTGTAATTGTATAAATTCTTTTATTTTTAAAAAAATATGAAAAATATGTCCCCTTTGAATTAAAATTCTAGCTTTGCTTCTGTATCTTACATCTCTCTCTTCATTTTTGTCTCTTCAACTTCTTTCTCTCTCCGTTTATGCCTTCATTTTTATCTCTTTCCACCTCTGGTTCTAACCTCCTCTCTCTCTCCCTCTCCCTCTCTCTCTCTCTATTATTTCTCGTCTCTCTCCCACCCTCATCCAATTTCAATTTCTTCTGCAATCTCATATATCAGTAACCAAAAAATACAAGAAAGTCATTTCAATCCAACGGAATGTCACAAATTGATTAACAAAAGAGAGAACCTAAAACTCCGCCAATTGCAATTTCATTTATCGTAATTTCACTCCCTCCAATTTCCTTTGGTTCTCACACTTTCTCAATACTTAGAAATTCAACGACAAAGAAAACGAGAAAAAGAGAAAAAGAAGAATTGGATTTTCATTATGCAAAATTTCAAATTTTCTCTCTTACAAAATGTAAGAAATTATTAATTTTTTTTTTTTCACAATTATTACGTACTTGTCATGCAGAATATGGTGGCAAACATTATAATTTTGGCCAAGGACTTTATGGCTACATGCAGCTGTTCTAGTTTGAGGAATTTCAAATCACCGCCTACTGCCAAAGAGATTGGTGACAGTGTCGATGAGAGTTAGAGAGATAAGTTATTGACGATGACCATAATTGGATTGAGCGTCGTTGGGGTTTATAGGTGAATCACTAGGTAAGGTGAATTCCATTCAAACATGGGATCACCAGGTTTCAAGTGGGACCCACTGTTTCGTAATTTATATTTTATTTTAATAACTTAATTTTAATTTTTTTAAAATAAAAATTTTCAACTTTATTTTTATTTTAGGAAAAATTCACCTGGTTTTCAATAATAAGTTTTATAATTAAAAAAATTAAAATTAATTTTTTACCTCTTTTCTTTTTTTTTTTTTATATTTTTTTATTAAAATAATTAGTAAGTATAAAATTATCTTGTTTTAACTAAATTAATTAATAAAATTATTAATTATATATTATTTATTATTAATTAAAATTTAATTTGTAACATGAAATAATAATAATAAAATTTAAAATAATATCGATTAATATGTGATATTTTATTAATATTTTAATTTTTATATAAAAATAAAAAAATAATATAGATTTATTTTGACAAAAATCTATTATAACAAGTTAAAATGATTTTTTAAAATAAAATTAAAATTAAATAATTAAAATAAAATAAAATAATTAATTAAATTGAAAAATAATTGATTCAATTTATCCATAAAATACTTTGATTAAACACTCGATAGAGAAATTTACGCCTTTTACACTTTCACATATTCAAAAGAATTCTCACAGCACTTTTGTCAAAACTAAAGTTTAAAATATTTTTTATAAATATAGTTAATAGAATATAAATATGGCATCACACCAAAATGTTAATAATGAATTTGATAATTTTATTTATTTTTTATTTATTATTAATAATAAATCTATTAAATAGGGTGAGTGACCATTTAATTAATTATAGAATTGAATTTTAATAACACGGTAATATAATTATTAATATATATATTATCCAAAAATAAACATAACTGCGGAGGGTGGCGTGGATAAGGAAGAGTTGGTTAAGATATATTGAATCTTAAAAGAGAAGTGGTGGGGGCAGAGTTAGAGAGGAAGGTGACAGGAGGTGGGGACCAACGCCGCAACCGCGCACATGAGCTTACGTCGGACGGCTGCCAACTACCGCCCAAAAAGAGAGGAGTTGGTAACGTGTAAGATACAGACATTTCCACCCTTTACTTTTCTGCCTTCTTAACTCCTCTCTATTTACAATCCTGCCATTTTCCATTACCCATGATTTTGCTTTATTTTGTTTCCTTTTATTTATATCATTTTACTAATCAATTAAGGAATGAGAGTCTTTTTTTAAGTTTAATCGGTGACTTAGTTGTTTGGAAAATATAAATTTTAAATTAATTTTTTTTAAAAAAAATTAAAATTATAAATATACTGATAAAATTGAACATTTAAAAATAATAATCTAATAATTAAATTTACAATATTTAAGCTAGATTGAAAATTTTAATTTGTTAAATCAATTGAAATAATTGAAGAAAACGAATCAATTGAATTTTTTGAAACATTGGAAGAAATCTAATGAAAAAGTAACTATCAATAGAAGATTTCTTTGTGCTATATAATTTACCTATAAATACAAATACTATAGTTTTTCCAATTATATGATATGTTAATAATTATTTATTATTTTTAATTATTAAAAAGTTTGATGGGATATAAATTATTATTTTGTTATTAATAAATTCCAATACGGATATCTTAATCTAATAATAAGATTTATTTACTAAAGTGATTCAAAATTAATTAATCTATGTATTGATTTTTATGCTATTAATATATGCATTGGATATTAAAAATTCAAATGGTTGAAACCATTGACTTTCTTTTTTTTTTTTTTATTGATGTAAAACCTCTGTTTTTCTTTTTTTTCCTTTTTTTTTAGATGACCATTAGTGAGTTTTTTCACCATTAGCAATCCATTTTCTTTCTATTTTGTTAGTTTTATTTTTTCTAATAACTCTTAGATATGTATCCATTTTTAGAATTATTTTTTATATATATCCTTATATATTCATTATTAATAATTTTTAAAATAAATAAATTTTTTTTTTTTTTTTTTTTTTTTTTTTTTTTTTTTATTTTTTTTTTTTTTTTTTTAAAATTTTTATTTAGTTTTCTTTTTATTTCATTCAATAAAAGATCTAAATCTTAAAGTTCTCTGATAGAATTTGAAAAAATTATAGAGTCAAATAATAGAGCGTATATTTTACCTATTAACTAATCTATATGCTATTGACACTATTAAATTTTTTAAATTATTTATATTATCTGTATTATAATTTGTTATTTTATACATTTATTTTGTATTCTGTTTTTAATTAATGAAATATTTTCTTTATTTCTATAAAGTGGAGAATGATTTTTTTCATTACATATATAAAATATGATTTTGATATAGTACAATAATTTAATTTTTTAGAATTTTCTTATTATTTCATTTTTTTATAATTCATAAATTATAATTTTATATTTTAAATATAAATACATCATACATGAACATATAATAATAATTAAATTTTAATTCTAATTAATTGAATCTTTTTTTTTTTAAATAACTAGCTACTAGTTATCTTAATAATTGAGTAATTGAGGGGTGATTTGGGGAAAGCAAGGATTCAGAAGAAAGGCATAGAGGGACCCTCCAAAGGTCATGCATGTGATGTTGGTAGAAGTTGAACTATACACAATTAAAGTAGGACAATAATAATTACACAATTGATAGAGAAGGAAGCAAATAAATTAATAATTAAAATCAAGCCTTGTTAAATAATTTTTCTTTTAGGGTGATAGATTAAATAAAAATAAAATATCCCATGGAAGCTTCCAATGTCTCTACCTAACACATTTGAAAAAAAGAAAAGGAGAGGTGAATAGTTGAAAGTGACTACTTTTTCCATTTAGGAATGGCTGTTTTTTGGATCTTGTTTCCAAGTAACTACTACTTCTCTCTTGTGTCTTTTTGCTTCTATTCATCTTTGTCACCAATTTTATTTTTAATTTAAAAAAAAAAGGGTTTATGGGTTCATCAATTTCTTCTTTGAGCTTGTCAATAATTATATTTTTTTATTTATTTTTTATCATTTTATTTATTGCTAAATTATTTTACCCATTGGTTTGATTAGCTCATTCAAGATGATAAAAATTTTGAATTTAATTTAGTACTATTTATTGTGGTTCATGAAGGAAGACAATTTTTTTTTTTTGAAAGGCTAATTGGGACCTAACTCTCCAAGTGACATGACCCTCCAATTGGACATTTGGACGGTGGGTTCTCATCTCTCAAAGTTTTGCATAAGATATGACAATTTAATATCTAATGGAAATTTGGTAATTTCATTTATGCTTAATTATGAGAAAAAAAAATATTAAAATTAGACTATTCAGTAATGAAAGACATATTATTTATATGATAGTTGTAAATTTAAAATTTTATTTTCTCAATCTTTCTATTATAAAAAATATGAGAAAAATTTAAACATTGTGGAGTGCTTTCTAATTTTAACAATTTAAATAAAATTTTATTTATTTTTTTTTGTAATTTTCTTCAATTAATTAATTTATTATAATTAAATTAAAAATAATTTATTCTTAAGGCTTCTTTTTCACAAATTATTAGAAAGGAAAATGTTTTAAATATTTCAAGTGGTGAGTTTCTCTATTTTTTTTTTAAATTTATATACTTTAATGTGTTTGTGGTCCCCACTCTTATCTCATGTGAATGAACTCTAGGGGTGAGCTAGCTAGTGTTTGATAGAAACATTAATCAAGTAATCCTTTGGCTTGTCATTAAATTGATAAAATATTTAAAAGGCTACCTAACAAAGTTTCTAGAACTAATTGTTAGCTAATTCAACTTTTAAATTGGTATATGGCAAATGAAGTCAACATTTGGAAACCCCATCAATTTCATTGCTAACAAACCTCCTCTTCAATAATGAAAATATTATATAAATGGTTTAGTAAGTGATTAAAATTCTCTACTACTTGTGGAATAGTTTCTTCAATTTAAGCTATACATGAAAAATGAGAAAAACACTATTTCACAAATTATCAACTCCAATTGCTATTGGATTTTTACAAGTATTTTTATTATGAGCTTAAGCAACAATAACTCACTTCATTAATTAAATTAATTGAATATATAAAGATTAATTATTGTCATCATCATTTTAATGTGGAAAATGAATTCTCAAAATTACTTGAGAATAAAATTTAATTTAAATATATTGGTGAAGGTTATTTAAGATAAAAGAGTAATTTATGAAAATTAACTTATAAATTTTTAATACTTATAAGCTAATATAAACTTATAAACATTTAAAATTTTAAATAATTACATGTTTAATTAAGGTAATTATAAGTGACTGATAAGTAACTAACATGTTCAATAAAAAATAATTTAAAAGTATATCTATAGTTAAAATTATTAAAAATGATATTAAATGAGATATATGGTAAAATTTTAAAAAATAAATAAGGACAATATGATAAAATATTTTATTAAATTAACTTATAATTATAGAATATACAAACACTAAAATGAAAAAGTTAATTTTTACCTTTTTTTTAAAGATTATAAATTTTAAAAATATTATAAATAAATTTATTTTTAAAGTTTACAAGTTAGTTTAACTCGTTCATATTATAGTGGGGTTTAACATTATAAAATCTAATAGAGACATGAAAAGCAGAAAGAGGAGAAAAAACAAAGTTATGGTTTTGGAAATGAAATGAATGCTAAGTTGGTTGGGTCATGGCATAGATAATTAATGTTTGGTTGGTAGAAGGATGGTACTACGGACAGTTGTTAGTTTCTTCACGCTTTTTGATTAAAAGGGTATTTTTACTCTTCTGCCTTTATTGCAATTGGAAGAGATAGGTTACCCACCACTCCTCTCCTCTTCATATCTCCTCCTCCCACTGCTTATCCTTTCCCTTCACCATAATTATCATCTTTTTAAATTTTTCTCCATGAAAGAACCCCAGAAAGAATTCTCTGTGTAATAACCAAAATTTCATTTTTAGGGCTTATTGGTTTCGCAAGAAAAATATTTTTCATATTTTTTAACGTTTGAATATTTAAAGAAAATGAATTAATTGATTAAAAGTGAAAATTAAACTATTTAAAAAAATAAATTTTTTTCTTAATTTTGATAATTTTATTAAAAAATAAAAATATGATTAAATATATTCTATTAATATAACATTTTTTTTTTAAAAGAACATGGAAATTAAGAAAACCTTTTCTTAAATCATATAAATTTTCATCTAATATTGATTCTATTCATCCAATCATTGTCATTAATGTAATAATTTATCAATTGAAATATTCATATATTACTAAACAAATACTTTTATTTTAAATTTTTAATCGAAAAATCATTTCCATTTTGAAAAAATGGAAAAGGGTCATAATTGATTTAAAGAATAATGAAAAAGCAATTAAGTTATTATTATTATTATTATTATTAATCAACTCTTACCTTATCTTCACCGGGTCCTGCTGCGTAGCAAAGCAACAACCATAACATGACCCTTTTGAGATCTGATAATAGGCTGACAAAGCCCTACTTTCCCGGGAAGAGGGAAAAAATCCATTAGAAAATCACAAAATCACTAAGAAAAGAAAATTTATGCTTCAATGAGTGGAAAAACATTCATCAATTATAATCACCTGTACTAGCAGTGTATATATATTTATAAATTTATGCTCTAATAATCATACTGATTAAAGAAAAATAAGAGAAATTAGAGAGATTTTCAATCTAATAGCAATCCCTTTCTCATTTCTCTCCATTTCTTTTCTTCTACAAGATCAAGAATAGTTCCATATCTTATTTCATTTCCAGGCTTCTATAGTCCAAAACACCACTTTTCATGGCTAAGAAGTCATAGCCAGAGTTGCTGCTGCTACTACTGCTTCCAATACTAGGAATCAAATTGCAACTGCAGTCTTTGCTGTTTTGTAGCCCCAGCCTGCAAGCAAAACAAAGACCTCTCGCTCCAGTTTTCATCGGCTCTGGCTGCTGGCTTTGATATGGAAGGCTGATTTTAAGCTCAAGATTCAAGTCTGGACACCTTTCTTGAATTGGGTTTTTTCCTTCTTTACATACAACTGTAGTTGTGCAGCTAATCTTGTCTTTTTCTTCTTTAACGTGGCTGAAAGATATTGTTGTTGTCGTCGTCTTTGCTGCTGCTTCCTGTGCCGGCTCGTTGAGTGGCCTGTGGGTTGCAGGATCTATTCCTCTGCTCAAAAGCTTTCTTCTTATATGTGTGTTCCAATAATTCTTTATCTCATTATCTGTTCTTCCTGGTAATCTCCCAGCTATAAGAGACCATCTACGAGAAAAAAAAAAAAAAAAAAGAATACCCATTAGCCTCAAGGCCCTCAACAAATTGTGGAAGCAAAATGTTTGATGGGTTAGCTAGGCTCTTACTTGTTGCCAAGGAGGCTGTGCAGTTTGATAATGAGTTCATCTTCTTCTTCAGTAAAATTGCCACGTTTAAGGTCAGGTCTTAGATAGTTGATCCAACGGAGTCTGCAACTTTTGCCACATCTAAGAAGGCCTGCAGCTTTGGGAAGAGAACGCCAGCAACCTTCACCATGAGCTCTAATATAAGCAATAAGGCGATCATCTTCTTCTTTGGTCCATGCACCTTTATTTGTATGAGCTTTTTCACAGCAAGGAGACCTTCCCATTTTGGAGTAGAAGATGCAGTATAAGCTATTGCTTAATTTTTTTCAAAAGAAAAGAATTTTCTTTAGTGAATTTGGTAGAAATGGAAGCCGTTGTCCTCAGAGTTGCTGGAACATTAAGGCCGGCCCTTGAAAGGAGTTGAGATGGGGTTTTATATAGGCTTTTGACTCAGCACAGAGAGAGAGAGAGAGAGAGAGAGAGAGAGAGAGAGAGAGGGCAGTGACCCTAATTTCTTCTAGATGTGAGTTGGTGAGACAGGTTTCAGGGAGTGGCTGGTGGCCTCTCTCTTGATGATATTAGCATCAATCATATAAAAGGACATTAACTATAGGTAACCTTCAGGTAGGTGTAAAGTAAGGTATGTTAAATTATAGGCAAGACATGGTGTACAGCTCTGCTCCCTTCTCTTTCCCTCTCTCTTTCTCTTCCCCTTTCTTTTAATATATATATATATATATACTTTCTTCCAAAAAAAAAATCTTGATAACTTTTGATTTATCCTTTCTTCTTTTAGGTATCTCTCAAAATCTTCCTCAATTCACTAGACAACATATACAGAATTCATGTAGCTGGAGCTAATATAGTCTATATTATTATATCATGTTGTTGGAACTAACACCATTGGGAGGTCCACCTTCATATATTCTAGCTATATGACCAAGCAAGGCTGTTAAGTAGTTCTTAATTAATTGGGCTTATACTGCAACTAAATTGGCTATATTTTGCTTTTATTTAATGATGTATATTCTTGACTAGCAAGTTATCATCTTTTTAACAAATCAAGTATAATTTGATATATATTTTCTCTTGGATTTGTTTCAATATAATCATTCTGAACTTAAATTAATTCTATGGAAAATCAGATTCAGCATGAATTGAAAATATGGTTTTAGTAGAAAATATGATTTTTTTTTTTTAATTTTTTAGTAAGTTAGTTGTGGTGGGAAATTGGAAAAGAGATGCTCGAGTGGTTTGGCTATTCTTGTGTTATGCTTGTGCATATGTATAGAGATGGTAGTTGTGGTTCTTTTTTCTACTGGTGCACTACACTATCATGCATGAGAGAGAGAGAGAGAGAGAGAGAGAGAGAGAGAGAGAGAGAGATTCTAGAAGAGTTGGAGGTTGGGTTCAAGGGAAAATGATGAAAGAAAAAGGAGAACAATAGGAAAGAAAGAAGATAAAAAAAGATGATGAGTGTGAGTGTGGTTGTGGTTGTGGTTGTATGTGGGCTTTGGTTCACCTTCCACTTTTCCTTATTTTAACCCCAACCTTGTGGTGCAAGTTTAGGCAACAAAAGTAGGGTTAGGGACGGGAAGGTTGATAAATCTTTTTATTGTTATCTCCTCTCCCAACTTGCTAGATTTTTGTTACCCACCACCAACATTTATGTGGGACTCTCTCTCTCATCATGAAATTCATGGATGGTAAGGGTTAAGGAAAGAGGTATAGATATCCATTTGTGCAATTATCTCTGTATTTCACCTACTTCTTCACCCTTTCTGACTGTCCCTTCACCCAGTGCAACTCTGGCCTCCCTTAGATGTTGAAACTTTTTATGATTTTAGTCCCACAAAAGTACTTTTTTATCACATATACCCACTTAAGCTTATCCATTTTGTTTTTAGAAATTAAACCTACAATTAACCCATCAAAACCAAAATAAAAAGCATGCTTAATTTTAAACTCTTGTATGCATAAAAAATGTATAATATAACTACTTAAATTTAATTATTGATGCCCATTTGCTTCAATCAGATGGAAGTCATCATCACTCTGATAGGTTGTTTTAACACTACTAAATACTTGTTGCTATAAGAGGTATCTATCCTAATCCTTCTCTTCTACAATTGTACAAAGAGGCACACGGCTCCTCTTAAAAGGGAAAGAAAAATTATAATAACATAAGACTATAGAGAGAGAGCTATTGACAACATTTAATTTTTTTCTCTGGAAAAAAATTAAAATTTATAATGATCTATCTGGGTTTAGAGGCTTGAGGGGGCTCAGATCTGTGGATTGGCAACAATCAAGATTCAAAAACATGTGGTGACAGCCAGAAAAGCAAACACGTGGATGTCATGTGATTAGGTATTGAACAAGAATCGTGGGTCAGTCCTAAAACCCCTTACCTACCTCTTTGGTTGTCCTCCCCCATGTGGGACTCCTCAATCTAAGCACAATGGTCAGCTTCAGTGACCCATGTTAGGATAAACCTTTAAACTATGCATTTCTTCAAATTATTTCTCATTTATTATTTTAGGTTACATCATTGACAGAGGGAAACCAATTACACATCTTCCTCATCCTTCCTTCCTACCTTTGTTTCAAGGGCACCACCTACTGTTTATCAAGTGTAGGATCTCCCCTCCACGCCAAATGGGGCAAGAACTTATCTCAATATCCTTCATACTCACTATATAGGACATTTATAGTCTAGTCTAACTTAGTTTAGTGATTGAAAGCATAATACTCAGCTTAACAAAATCAGGTTTGAGATACCGAACCCTCTATCCAAGTTAATGGTAAAAAAGAACTAAAAAAATGAGGAAAAGAAATTAAAAGAAAACATCCTAAACATTCCACATATAATTTCTATAACAAGCCTTAGAACAGCAGAGAAACCGGAAGGAAAAAAAGGGACATCTAATCATGGTTGAGCTCAGGTGACTTTTGATGGATTCCATGTTTTTAGGGTCAAAGTAGAAGAATAGAGAAATAGACTGACTAGAGCAATTCATGATGGCATCTGGAAAATCTGCGTTAGGACAAGATAATAGGAGTAATTAACATGAAATCTATGAAGACCATATACTATAGTGGCTTACTAAATCCCCTAGTCAAAAAACTATCATCATGGTTAAGATTCTTAACATAATTACTCAATGCTTGATTCACTTCTATAAATGAGCATGCATCAAGACTTGGACATACACCTGACCTTATGCACAAATCTTTAATAATAACAAGACAACATTGCAATTTTTATCCTTTTTTTTTCCTAGGAAGTTAGACAGTGATCAAGTCCAGAGATATTCACAAGAACTCATTTGTCATCTATACGCCTAAAGACTTCATTTAGAATGGAAGATGAACAGTTTGAATTCAGTAAGTGATGTATTATTTTTTTTGTCAGATACAACCATTCACTAATCAGCTACCAGGCTGTGAAAATGATCTAAACTTCACTGATTGAATTTAGGAACAATAAATGAGAATAAAGATTAACACTCTCCAATTCATTATTTTGCAAACTTCGCTGAAATAGGTAAAGACCACAACACCAGCAGCAACTACAACTCCAGCTGCACTTTGTGCCAATATGTTGTCCTGTGCTATTACCTTGGATCAAGAAGAACATGAAGCAAATCAATGTTCTGAAATTTTCTCATGTGACACTGCAGAGTCTCCAAAGAATGCCTCCTTATCCTGCCTCCCATTAAATTTTGCATTAAGAAAAACAACATGACATATTACAAATGATTTTAATTCAAGAAGTAGGGCAAGAAACAAGCTTTCCCTAGCACAGAACAGTTTTTAAATGGCTACAAGAAGAGGTAGTAATTATTGTAAACTACCTTTGAAGAGCCAAGATTTAAATAACTAACATTTAAACAGTCAATTTTCTGAGAAAAAATCATTATAAAATTACACTGAAATGATAAGGCAGAGCTTCAATTTCACCAAATCAGTAGTTCTATACCACACCAACTTGCATGAGAAGACACCAATCAGGTTGGAAGGGGATTAAAAATAACTCAACGCTATATTGAGGCTATGAGACATCAGCTGCCTTAACAGGTTCTGCTGGCTCTAGAATGGCATCACCAGGCTCCATAGGCTCAACTTGAGGTTATTGTCGATCTGTTCCAGTTGGCCATGGCTCGGATTCTCTCCACCTCAACCATTTCTTGCTCTCCTCCATCAAGACTGATTGGCTCAGGAGACCCTTCCAATCACTCTGCAACCAATATGTTCAACATATTAAAAGACATCTATGCATCATACAAGAAACAGCACAAATGAATATCAAGACTCAAATACACAGTGACATAGATAAAAATATCAATAGAGCTCGAAATGTTAAAGTTTGATGATGACTCTTGCTCAGATTCGGGCTCTCCACCTGAGCTAAAAAAATCAAGTACTCTCAGTAATTAAACTCATGAAGACAAAATCGCCAGGACCAAAATTCTTGAACTGCATTAAAGATAGTTTTTCTTACTTGCTCAGCTCCCTCTCTTTCAAAATATCTTTGGTTGATATCACCCACCTCGATTGGGCAAACCAAGCCCTTCAGGCCTTGTCACAATAAAGAATTTATCTTGCCAATTCTTTATTAATTGCGGAGTATACTCCAGAAAATATATCGCAACCCAGCCAAGCAGGTAAGTGTCAATAATCTCCATCGGCTCTCTTTCCATGGTAGAACATCTTACTAATTATAATTCTCTGATTTAGGGGAATTTCGTGCAAAATGGAAAGAACGGCCAAACCGGTAATACTCCTCCTGGCATTTGGTCCCCACTAGCTGGGTGATGAGTCTGTATCCTTTAAAATTTTGATCATGAAGCTCTTGTAAGGGAAAACAGAGTCCTACATCAGATCTTGTTCGTAAATAACGATGCCATCTTTTTCTAGTATCACCATTAGCTCTAAAGGAATGAGGCAACAATCTTATTTGATGATCCACCGGAATGCAATATTTCGCGCAATAGTTGAAGATCCATCTCTGTTAGCACCAATGCAATTTCACTAGCTCTTAAGGAAATTACAATTATAAATTGAAGACATTTGATAAGTATAATGAGCGTTTGGTATGCAGATCATATGGCTCAGATGTCAAGTCTTGATTTCTTAGGGCTGTCATGTCAGAGTCCGGCATGAGGAAAACAGTCTTCTAAAAAGATCAAGTTGCTCGTATATGACAGGATTATATTTAATAGATCATTATGAAATATATGGTTAAACAATAAGAAAAGTCTAATACAATTCATGACTCATCAGATATAAATAGGCGTCAACCAGATATGCAATCAAGCATATTACGGTGATTTGCTGTGTCATGCTCAGATACGTACTTCTAACTTAGCTATCAGAGTGGAACACTTGTTAGAGCTAAGGATCCCCTCTGATATTTCCTTCCATTTGGTTGCTACTCCTTCCCTTTGGTTGCAAATAGCGGAAGCTTACATCTTGGAAGCCCTTTGTCATCATTTCCCAAATCTATACACTTTTAAACTTTTTATTTTAATGTTCATAGCCCACAAATCTTTTCTTCTTATTCAATTTCCCTTCTCAGTTTCGTCCTTTCACAAACCCTAAATTCTCAATCTAAACTCTTGCCCATTTCAGCTTTCACAAACTCTCAAAATTCAACATTAATTCTAAAACATGCAATATTTAAACTAAAAAGAGAGAGAGGAAGAGAGAAACAAATAACTTGAATCATGTGTTAATAGCATTAGCACTAACAGTCACCAATTTATAAACACCATAAATAATCACCCAGTATAGGTCTGCATAAGTATAATCTTGGGATGTTTAGCCTTCACTTCTTCTGAAAATGAATACAACTGATGAAGAACTTCCTTACAAAAATTAGGGGAGAAAAAGGGAAATAAGATGATGAAGAAGCTTAACACAAAAATCAGGAGCAATGTTTAAGCCATTATTGGAGCCAATCCATGACCCCATGAGGGTATTCCTCTCCATTCCCCTAACTAAAGCAAGCAATGTTTAATCCAATTACCAAGTGATTCATTTCAAGCTTCTTTTGCCTATTTTAAAAATTTCAATCTTCTGTTCGTTACCCAGAAATCACGCAGTAAATATTTGGAAAAAAGAGAATAAAAATATTGGAATAAGGTTCCACCGAGATTTGAACTCGGGTTACTGGATTCAGAGTCCAATGTCCTGACCACTAGACCATGGAACCGTTGCTTCAAATTTTCCTATAAAAATTAATATCAAAAGATAAAAGAGCCATGGAACCTCAATAATTTGCAAAACTAAAGGATAGAATCTTAAATTACTATAAACACCATGATTTGTTTATTTATAAGTTTTCATAACCTCCATGTTTTTTCCATTGAATATTAAATACACAATATCGTTCTTCTTATATATATATATATATATATATATATATATATATATATATAATGATAAAATTGTTATTAATTTAGAATGTCTATCATCCCTCTTAATTTTTTTTTGGACTTTATTACCTGAAAATAAAAAATAAATAGATATTTAATTAAATTGGATGAGAAGGAACATGAAATTTCGACTCAAAACGGGTAAGAAGGCAAGTCACTAAAAACATATATATTTAATGTACATTTTACTAAAATTTAACAAAAAACTGAAATTAAAGTAAAATACAATATGGTGTATAATTTTCAAATTTAAGAAAAGGGGCAACTATAGGCAGCAGTTTTGAAATAACTATCTGGCCAAAGAGAAGTTCTTATGTAGGCAATGTCCATAAATTATTTTAGTGCAATCAAATGATAATTATATAATGTAATTAATTATATTTATTAACATAATAATTATTATTATATATAAAGGTGAATATAATTATGATTATTTATTTTATTTATTATCAATATTATCACTAACACTATATATATTACCACCATTATTTTACCTCATCACCACTACATTTACCTTTATTACTATTATCATCACTCTGTTATCATTATTGCTATCACTATCATTACTACTTGATCACCTTTATTACTATTTAGTCACTGTCACTTCTACCACCACCACTACTACCTCATCTTGCTACCGTCATTATCTAACCATCGCTGTCATCACCGCAATTATCACTTGATAATCAATCACTACAAATATTATCATTTATTATTATCACTATAAATAAATTAAATTTTTAAATTAAAATTATTATTACATTATCCTACTTGTATTTTTTATTTAACAATCAAACATAATAATGTAATAATAATTATATTATGTTATATTATAATTATATTATATTATATTATAATTTTAATTGTATTACATTACACTCTACCAAACATAACCTTACAACCTTAAATCATTGGATGAGTTTATTGCCCAAGTGGCAGGCACTGCTACCTAAGGATTTCTCTTGACAAAGGCAAAGATTTACCTCAAACAAAAGCATATTAGCCAATTTAAGTCTTCACAACCTCTTAAGGCTTCAAATATTCAAATTTTGAATTAAATTTTGAAAGGACTTGAAAATTAGTGTGAAATTAAACATTTACCTGTCTTCTTTTTGGAGAAAATTGTAATTTCAAACTTTTTGACAAAATTTTGTAAACCCTAAAGTTAAATTGGTTCCTACAAATACCCTCAACAATTTATTTTTTATATGATAAAAAATATTTTTGAAATTTATTTAACAAGTTGGACATCATTTTTTTATTATTTTTTTAAATATTTAGAATAACAATTGATAAGTTAATTTATGAATTTCTACACAAGAGTAAGACTCTATTTAATTTAATTCTACGATAAGATTCATTTTGTTTATAAATAAATTCTATGATAAAATTCATTTACAAATAAATTTTCTTGTTTGGTATATTTTATATTAAATATGAAATTCATTTTAAATGAAATAGATTTGTATTTGGAATAAAAAAATAAAATAAAATGATATAAAATAAGAGGATAATTTTATCATTTGAAATATATATAATTTTAAGTTTGGAATTCATCTGTAAATTTTATTAATTTTGATGGAATTTAGTTTAGTTATAATAAATTTCATAGAATTAATTATTAAGAATTTTAAATAAATTTTCATTTAAATAAAACATTAAAATTTTAGATTTGTAAATAAATTTCATAAAATTTTGTGAAATTTATTTATACAAAACACTACTTAATATATTATTAAATTGATAATGATTTTGTTGTTCAAAAATGACTTTTGGCATAGAGATTTTAATGAAAAGCATAATATATAAAATATTTTAAGATTGATACAAAAAAATATTTTAGATAGATATTTGAACACTTTAAATTTTGCTATTAGTTTTGATAATACCAAATTTATTATTGGTTTAAAAAAAGTGTGTCAACCAATATTAAGTGGTCAATTTTTGTTCAATATGATATTATAGATGTTTAACTTTTTTTTTTTTATTTAACCAATTAAAATGTATTTAATATTTTGTTGATGTATAGTAGCATATGGAAAGATTGGGAATGTAATGTTTTGGAACTCTTATTTTTATATAATTTATTTTTTTAAAGAATTTATTTAATTTTCAAAATTTTATTTGCATTATTTGAATTTTTAAATCTATGATTGCATTTTTAAATATTTAAAAATTACATTTTAGACTTTTTTTGCATTTTGAAATTTTAAATTAGATTTAAGACTTATCAACACATTTTACAAAGTTTTCATATTTTTAAAATTTTATTGAGTTTTCATAATGCTTATTATCTTCGAATTTTCAAAATTTTGGAAGCTTGCATGATTTGTGAATTGAAGGAAAGATAAATAAGTTTATGTACTTTTAATAAAAGTCAAATAAATAACTTAAAAAATTAAATTTTGAGTTAAATAAGGATTTTTTTTAATTAAGTCTAAATGGAGCCAATTTTTTTAAAAAAAATTAAAATATTATTTTTTTTAATTTTCTAATAAAATATTAAAATAATAATTTATTATTAAATGATTTTTGTTCAATATGTTTTTTAATTTTATTAATTTTATTTTAATTTCTTTTAATATTAAAATAATAGTTTTACTTTTAGTCAAAATTAAATAAAAAATCAAATTTTGAATTAAATAACAGAATTTTCTAACTACGGATAAATAGATCTAATTTTTTATTAAAAAAAATTAAAATATCATTTTCTCTATTTTTAAAATAATAATTTTGATATTAAATAATTTTAATATTAAATAATTTTTATTCATCATATTCTTTAATTTCTTCAATTTTATTTTAATTAAAATAATTATATTTAAAAATTAAAAAATAATATTTTATTAAGTAATGACTGATTTGATTTTAATTATAAAGTTCAATTCTTATTTAATCTAAAACTTAATTTTATACTTATTTAGCTCTTAATTGAAAATATAGTTACTTATTTGATATATATATATATATATATATATCTGTGAATTCAGCCAACTGCTTTTGCTACCTAATGTTGCTTTTATTTTAAAGTGGGATAATAGCAGTTAGCTAGATTTGAAACTTGTATGCCTAATTTTGTCACTCTCTGATGCTTGGATAAAATTAGTTACCTAATTTAAAACAAGCTATCTAATTTAGCTATTGCCTCCAAAACTTTGATTTTCAAATGCAGTTCAGAAAAATTGTTTCGACCTATTAAGATCCTTATGGATATCGTACTTCTTAGAGCTTGACCAAACTTTCGGATTGGAGAAAATGGAATTTGGTAGTTCAATTTTGACAAATTTTTTTCTCACCTTTTACACATGTCCTATCAGTATAAAATCTAAAGATCCACTTTTGTGTCCTATTTGACTTCCATCTTGAGAAGTTGATCTTCTTTTTAGGCTCTATATGTCTCTTGAAGATATTATTCAATTGATTTTGTAGGCTTAAATGGCATTGTCTTCTGTGTGGTGTTGGCCTGAGGCGTTGCATATTGTATATTGTCTATTATATACTTTGCAGGAGAAAATGTTAGAACTTTAGGTAGTCTCTCTTAAATCAAGTTATACCTTACAACTTCCTTCGAATCTAGTGACAAACTTCCTTTGAGTTTAGCAACAAACTTTGATTTTGTTTTTGTCATCCTTCGAAAGTGAAAAATGCACGTTCAACAGTCATAGTGTGGAATAAACTTTTAATGCAAGCAGGAAAATATTAGATAATAAGCAATCTAGTTTAGACCTGGAGTTATTAGAAGCATATGCATACGTTGACAATTTAACACCACCCATCCCCCACTGTCAAAAGACAATCTGAGGCGAGAACAAATGAAATTAAAATATATGAGAATTTTGTTGAAAGTAATAAAATTATGGGAGCTTTGATTTCTCTACTAACATGTATGTGCCTTAATTGTCCAATAATTAAATTCAAGTGCACTTCTTTTTTCTTTCATCTAAAAAATTAAATTGTATTTTATAGATATATTTATAATTAGAACAAATGTGCAATAAGGTAACTGGATCCTATCTAGCGGTGATTTTAGTATGAAGGAACAGACAGGCTGAAGCAACAACAGTACCACATATATATGAATGCTTTGGCAGGTGCGCAGCTTTAAGACTGCCAGGAATAGCAGTATCTCAGAACAGCAGGAGAAGCTTGAAACTGATGATGCATCTATAGTTTTTCCAGTAGTACAAGCGAACACCAGCAATATTGGCTCCACAATCACAGAGATGAACATTATACTGCCTTGTCTTGTAAAGTAATATTATAATATGCATTTAAATCAGTTAATAGCGCATTAGAGTTTTGTAAACAAAATGACCAAAAAGATGGCAAATTTGAAAAACTATGCAGTGGTTTTTTTTCCCCATTATTTGTTGCAATCATCTACAGAAGCAACGAAAAGAATTGGATTGTTAGAGCAAAAACAACAGACGAGTATTCCTATAACGTGCTGCCTAAAATCACAATCCAAATGAAAGAAAAGATTCATGAAAAAAAAAAACTCGATAAGCTCATGACGCTGTTCTCCACTGCATCTCAATTTGAATCCGGCCATTCTTGGAGTCTATAAGATGGTACTTCTCATTGATTCTTTTATTGCTAACAACATCCGCAAGACTGATGTCCACATAACCCAGAGACTCCTGATAAAAGAACAGGGAACATGAAACATGAAACATTTTGTTTGTGTAAAGCTACCATAAACATTAAAATTCATCTAAAAAGCTGTAGATAATTAACCATAACAACTACAACACATCCAAGAAGTAGAGCATCTGCTTATTAACGACCTATAGTTTTCATTCAACCATATGTCATAACAAGGATAGCAGCTCCAGGGAAAAACTTCCAAACAAAACAACTGCCCATAAAACCAACATTCTTTGCTTTCACTCTAAAAAAGTGAAAAGTTCCATCATCTTCTAAGGCACAAAGAATTACAGTTTTAATCAAGCCATAGCTAAGTTCAAAAGAATCTGCTAGATTTATGTTCACTAAGTAAATAGAGCCTGAATAGAAAAATTCAATTCCATATAAGTTACATGAATTCTAATTTTATTTAGGTTTAACGCATACAATAGAAAAGGTGCTGCGGTAGTATATTAGAATCACAACTGAAGTTAAAATAATTACTTCCAGTTGCATTCTCTCCCAATACTTTGAACAAATATAAAAGTAAATTATGCAACCCATACCTTAGGATGCAACAAGCCCATTCTTGATGAAGTGCTGACAACTTCCACATGTAGCTTATCATTAGTGGGAGGCTCATCCAACATAAACTGGAACTCCTCCTCCCATCTCGGGTCTCGATTCTTCTTCAAATGCTGTACCAAAGGAAGACATAATTATTAGCCATAGAGAATTAGAGATCCTATCGCATTGCAATGCACAGACAAGTTTCACATTTTCCTTAAATCCTTCCACTTCAACAGCAGACATAATCAACAATACAGAAGTAAATAAATAAAATGAAATGAACTTGAATGAATCTATTTAATGCTATTGAAAAATATTACTTTAGAAAGCAACAACCACCATTTATTTTACAGTATGTACCATGTCAATTGCTAACTTGAGGTAACAACCAAAAAGCATACAGCTTGGCAAACTAAAAGCAAATCCCTACAAATACACACTTAAAATGCAATTAAAAAGCTAATGCCAATACAGTATTCACAAATTCTATACCTTAGTTTTCCTCTCCTCCCCTCTAAAAAGAAGCCGTACATGTGGATTAGTATGATGCTTTCCTTCAACATCCTGAGCCTCATGAACAATCACTACAAGCAGACCTCCACCAGCAGGGGTTCCATCAGGAGCCTTCTGCACTGTATTCGACTCTTCAAAACCACTGGGCAAATCCTCCTCCTTGAATGGTTTATATGTTAGTTCCACCTCTAGCTGCCCACGAGACTTTTCATTTTGAGGATCATTCAAGTCCATATTTTTAAGGAGATCAAGAGTCATAATTTTTGACTCCTCTGGTGGAAGTTCTTTCAGAGGAACTACATTCATACCCATCTTATCATGTTTGCCAACCTAAGAAAAGGGAATAAAGAATTGGTGGTGAACATGGAACTCTACATGCTCCCAATCATAAACATGTAGCAGAAGATGATGAATTCCAAAAATTGTGTAGAAATCCTATACCTGCTCCCAATCATAAACATGAAACTCTACAGCCTGAGTCTCTGGATCTTTAACAACCAAATTGAATTCCTCATTCCATTCAGGGTTCAAGTTCTTGTGTTTTACAGTTGTCTTCTTTGATGGAAGCTTATCCTCAGTCAACTTTATTTTGACATAAGGATCTGATGCACCCAGCAGATCTTTTTTCTTCAGCTTCACTGCCCTCAGAACTTTCACACTAAGAATTCCCACAGGCTTCTTCAAGGCTCTGCATTTTCCAATTAATTTAGAAGAAAAAAAAAATCAAATGTCAGAGGAAAATTGTCATAATGTAGAATTAGTTTTAAATTGTCACAGCTCACATAAATTTTGTAACAACTAAGAAAAATACTTTGCAGGATCCATGATTGGTACTTCTAGGGTTTTAGGCCATAGATACATGTTGGCAACCTGATCTTTAATAATCTCCTGCAAGGAAATAAAATATTTATCATTACTAAAATCACAAACCTCACAAACAAATATTTGTATCTATCAGATCTGTCAAATTCTAAAATGCCTTGACAGCTTCAAACCAAGTTTATTATTTTAGCAACTAAATCTATTATAGGGAGACGTGCATAGTATCTGCCAGAGTGATGTAAATCAGCACTTCTTTAAGCTAAATTTCTTTTGTCCCTCATTGGATAACTACAAAATTTATGAACTTATCTCACAACATATAGCATCTACCATCTAACCTGAAAATCACTTGCAATTATGAAAATGGTAATGGGATCACACAATAGATGTTTTAACATGCATATTTACTATCAGCCGAGAATCATCGAACAAAAAATGCTTTTACATCCACATTTTCTCCATGCCACTGTATTGACAACAACCTGTGAAGAACGTTTACTACTTTCACTCTGATAAGCTGACAAAGTTAAAGCAATCAATAAAAAGCAAAATTTAAAAAAAGTTGCATCCATAAAGCTTTGAAAACTTTTAATTTGAAAATTATTAGTATCAGATGCTAAGATGAGGTGTCAAATGTCAATAATCTGTACATTTGTCTACAATGTTACCAGGTACACATCATATCCAAATGATCAGCAGCCAACTCTGGCCTTAACAATACTTGATCATCCAACTAGCTGAATAGCGAAAAGCAATAAAAAGGATACATAACATGACAGATATGTCAAAGATACCATACCTGGACGACCCTGTAGAGGCCAGGTATTGACATGAGATCAGCTCCCACAAGCTTTAGTCCAAAGTCAACATGTGGCTGCAAAACCAAAGACAAATAAATCAAATGAAAAAGGATACACTAAGATGCTAAATAAAGTACATTTAGAAGCAACAGGGCCCAAGTTCAAGTAACTTGGCATAAACCAGCTTTTGTAAATGAAATCATCACCCCTAGTCTATCATAAATATTAAAGCATACTAGGGTTCTAGAAATGGCTTAGCAAAAGTATAGAGGTTGCATGAGCAAGTGCCAAAGCATAGTTCCAAATGTTTTAAAGAGTATGGTAAGCGTCTATGGATATCACTGACGCAAAGTATATCAGGACTTCAAATGGGAATTGGTTTAATTAGTTTCTGCAGGATTCAGCAATCCAGAATCAACAGATGTAATTCTGTCAGTTCTAAGTGCTAGTACCATGTGTCTTAAGAGTTATTTTTTGTTTTTAGTAATATTAATAATCGTAGTCTACGTAGAAGTCCAGTAAAGGAGTCATCTTTGCTTAGAATGTCCAAATGGAACAGGAGTCCAACAAAAGGTTTAGGATTACTTTTGGTCTACAAACACCCATGCTTGTAAACCATTACCATTCAATTTTCAGTCCACAAAATTCCTGCAACTTATGCTTTTGTTTCTAAGTTGTACGATACAATTCATGAGCCTAGAGAGTAACACTTTCTTGATAGGTGTGAGCCCTAGAACCTAATAGTGTTAGGCTAGTAGTTCTGGGTGTTTAATAGCTGATCTTGGAATATTCATGTGATCACAAAGGAAAATATTAATGTTGCAACAGGTAACAAAGCAAACCTTTAGAGGTCACTTTCTTTCAAAAATGCCAGTCCCATCAAAAGAATTTTTGGCAGACATGTGGCACATGTTGTGCCTGATAAGGACAAGTCCAAGTATCTATGTTGCAGAAGTTCTAGTAAATAATTTTTATTTTGCTAAACTATCAGGGTAAAAAAGGGACAAATATAATCACCAACCTTCTCCATGAGAGACACATAGATTTTGGCAAAACAAGGAAAACTAGGAACCAAAGGCTTCAGAGTTATACGTGGTAAAGCAAAAACTTGCAAATCCACCACCTGAAATTATTAACAGAACATAATAAGAAAACCAAATTTCCAAAAATAAGTTAACAGAATTGTAATTTCCTTCTAGAGTGAGAGAATAATTGAATAACCTGAGCAGTTGCTTTCAACCCAAATGCTTTCACAGCAACAGTAACATTAGGGTTTCCAGCCCATTTTAAGCATGGTTCCATGATCAGCTCCTTCTCATCAGTGACATAAACTTTCATTCCTGACAAAAACAAATTGTGGAAAAAGAAGAAATAGAACATTGAAATGAAAACATGAAATATACGTGATAAATTACAAAATGTATCCACTATCCATGGATAATATGCTGGTAAGTGAATTCTTTTGGATAATCACTGCATCATCCCCAAGGCTTAGTGTGAAATAACATGTTACTTAAAAGAGGACTTAGCTCTTAGCAAACATTCTGGACTCATTTTGGAGTGAAGTTTATATTCTTTCTTCTTAAACCTGTACATTATGCATGGTGATAAGGGGGGAAGGGAGGGGGAGGGATTTGGATAATTAAAAAATTAGATAGAAGGGGGAAGAAAAGTGAAAATGCATATATTTTGTTAGATAGGAGAAGATAATTGCACAAGACAAAATAAACCCTTATCATTTAACTTAATTTCTAATTGACTCTGAAAAAGTAAGCGTAAAATGGACAAAGCAAATAAAAGTTGTTCTCCTCTCCAAAAGGTGAAATTGTTTATACTGAGGTAAAATGAAATGAATTTCACCTTGTGGAACGGAAATGAAGGGGAATGGTAACTCATCCTTCCCATCTCCCCCCTCCCCCAACCCCAACCCCAAAGAAAAATTTGAAAGCCAAACCAGATGATAAGGGGAATTCCCCTCCATTCTTCTCCCTCTCCTACCGTTAAACTTCTAGCCATGCACAGCATTAAGCTATAAATGATCAAAACACAATGCCATTATGTAACTTCTGAAGCAAAATGTGAAAGGCACATTAACGTGCAACAAAGTTCTGTTAGGTAGTAGCCCTAACTGATGCGGGACATTTTTTAGTGAAGAAGTCAAGCAACAATGAAAGCATGCTGGTGTGAAAAGGGTAAAAAATAGCAATTTTTATCAAGTTTGGGCAAAGTTGATTTTTGGGACAGCAAATCCCACACCCAAGTGTGAGATTTGCCACACCCTATGAGATTCTCTGGACAAAATGCAGCAATGTTTTTTTAAGTTAATTTTCATCTCCAACAGTCCTAATTCACCTATGACATCTTATGAAAACTTTCAGCAGCTGTAGAGATCAGATGAAAATTAATTAGGAAGTCTCCTTAATGCAGTATGGGAAGATAGAATTTAAGAATTATTCTCATTGTAAAATTAGGAAACTTAATAGTTCTATTATTTAGGAATTTTATTATTTCTTAGTTTATTTTGGTTTAATTTATTATTCCTAATTAGGATTGAAATAGAGTTCTAAATCTTAATGTGATTGAGATTCCTAATTCAAGTAAGGTATGTTTTCTTACTTCAAATGCTATGGAAACTTATATTAAAAGAGCTTGAAGAATGCAAGAATGAATACTATGTTCAAAAAAACTCATCAACAAGTTAAAGATAAACAACTTAAAAAGTTTGAAGCATGGAAAGAAGCGCATATGTTTTAATTGAGAAAGCAATTGGATACAAGAAAAAGTATTAAAAATGTAAAAGCACGAAGTCTTAAAAATACAAGAAGATCAAGACAAGCAAGTTGAAGATGAAATTAAAGAAGAACAACTTGAAATTGAAGACAATCAAGCTACAAAGCAAATAATGAAAATTGAAGAATCCAAAGTTGTGGTTGTTCAGCCTTCACCTGTTGAAGAGTCTATTTTAGAGCAAAAAGTTAATCAAGTCTTAATTGTTGTTTTAATTGATTTTATTTGCTTAGATGTTTCCAGGAACACAAAAGAGAGCGCAAACTTCTTCATTCTTGTTGCCACCATTAACGAAGATCGTACTGCGTATTCTCCTTACTTGGTTCTTGATCCTTCAACACTTCGGAACTCAAGGATGAGTTTTTTATAACCAAGGGAGAATAATACAGTATGGAAAGATAGAATTTAGGAATTATTCTCATTGTAAAATTAGGAAATTTAAGAGATCTATTATTTAGGAATTTTATTATTTTCTAATTTATTTTAGTTTAATTTAGTATTCCTAATTATAATTAAATTACCGTTCTAAAATCTTAATGTGATTGGGATTCCTAATTCTATAAATTAGACATAGGATTTATATTATTATTGGACACGTTTTGTTATGACAATTTTATGAGATCAATAAAATTTTGAAAATTAGTTCTCTTTCCAATGATTGGTCCTTATTTTATTCTTTATTCTTGTTTGCTCTACATCACTCCTACTCTATTTAAGACTTATTAATGTTTTCCTACCTTGTCTAGGATTCAGATTTCTTTCAATTTTATTTAGGATTTCCTATTATATTTTAGTGTATTTAAAGTTCCTACTTAGTAGTTTCATATTCCTATTAAGTATAGGAGATTAATATCTATAAATACCTAATATTTTATGTATTTGAAGAATAGATTGTGATCAATAAAAATCCAACAAAGGTTTCTCTCCTTATTTTCACTCTTGTACATAGAGTGCGTTTCTATTTGAGTTTCACGCTGTGTCAAGTGGCATCAGAGTGGGAAAATCATCTCAATCGATATGGCTTACCTTGATGGAGGTGGCAATTATAGTGGTGATCGGGGAACTAGAGCCCTTCACCATAGGGATGAATTGTTGCAACGATGGGAGCGACGTTCGGAGCAATAGATGGATCTCAGATTCGAGCGTGTCAAGAGATGCCTCGAAGCAATTGTAGGTCGTTTGGGTGCTTTGTGAACTAAAACAAACAAGAATTGTGTTGACAAAAGAAGGCCAGGAAATGGTGTAGCTAGTGGTGACCCTATTTATCAATCAATTTCTGTAAATAGGCAAAATGTCTACTATAATGATTCAGAGGAGGAATCAATCAAGTTCAATAGGCATCAATGGTATGATTGTGATAAGAGAAGCGCGGATTATCTTGATATTCCTAATTTCTATAGGGATCTCAATATAGAGAAATTTTTAGATTGGATCACGAAGGTGAATAGATTCTTCGACCATATGGATATAGCACCTGAAAAATGAGTCCAATTGATGGCTTATTGGTTGAAAGGTGGTGCTTCTGCTTGGTGGGAATGGCTACAATCTAAAAGGAAGCGAGAAAGGAAAGGGCCAGTCCGTATATGGTTTATAATGAAGTATTTGTTGAAACAATAATTTTTTTCTTTAAATTATGAGCAGATTTTATTCCAACAAAAGCTTTGCAAAGAGAAGGTCCAACCAAAGCCTTTCTTGATTGTGAAACAAGAAAGTGAAGAACAAAAGGAGTTTGAAGATCAACAATTCAACTTGAAGTAGATGAGCCTAAATTTAAAGAATTGGAACCGAAAACTTTATTTAAATTTCCTTTTGCTATGGTTGAAGATGAAGACCTTGAAGAATGTGTTTTAGGGAACAACTAAGATAATGCCATGAAAATTTCAATGGTACTTGAGGAAAAACAATCCATGGATACAATAGCGAAGCTCGAAGAAACTCAAATCATGGAGTTGATAGAAGTTAAAGATTTACCTAACTCTTTAATTCAAACGGTTTTTGTTGATTCTATTTGTCCAGGTATTCTTATAGATACAAAGAAAAACATGAAGATCCTCAGTTCCACTTTGTTCATGTCAATTTATTGATTTCATCATTGAAAGTTATATAGTGCATATCTCCAATGAAGATTCTCATTCTCTTCCACTTCAAATTTCGAGAAAGTATTTATTCCAAGTGGGGGAAGAATGATGCTAGAGTTCTTTTGGCTTTATTTTTGGATCGTTGCAAGTTATTTCAACTCGAGGACGAGGTTCTTTTTCAAGTAGGGGAGTATGATGCAGGATGTTTTTAAGAGAAAAAGTAAGTCAAGCAACAATGGAAGCATGTTAGCGTAAAAAGAGTGAAAAATAACAATTTTTATCAAGTTTGAGCAAAGTTGATTTTTAGAACAACAAATCCCACACCCAAGTATAAGATTTTCCACAACCAGCTGTGAGATTCTCTGGACAAAAGGTAGCAACATTTTTTTTAAGTTAATTTTCATCTTCAACAATCCTAATTCACCTATAATGTCTTGTGAAGACTTCTAGTAACTATAGAGATTAGATTAGAGTTAATTAGGAAATCTCCTACTAGGATTTAGATTGCTTTCAATTTTATTTAGGATATTTTATTGTATTTAGTTTATCTAAAGTTCCTACTTAGTAATTTCATATTCCTATTAGGTTTAGGAGATTAATATCCATAAATACTTCATATTTATATATTTGAAGAACAGATTGTGATAATAAAAATCTAGTAGAGGTTTCTCTCCTTATTTTCACTCTTGTGTATGAAGTGTATTTCTATTTGATTTTCACATTGTGTCACTAACAGTAGATATTCCAAAGAAGAAAATAGAAAAAATAATAGAATAGAAAAGAGAGAGAGAGAGAGAGAGAGAGAGAGAGAGAGAGAATTTTAGAGAGAAGATTGAGAATATTATTGATCAGAATTCAGAATGCCCAATACATGTATTTCAACTCCCTTTTATAACAGATTTCCCTCCAATTCCCTAATAACTGCTCTTAACAACTAACAACTATCACTATTCATGGTTTCCCTCCAAAACAATTAATAAGTACTCAATAGACCGAATAAACTTTCCCCCCACAATTCTAATTTGCTCTATTAGCCCAATTACATATTGCTTTCCTTATTTCTATATTTTCTCCTCCTCTACGTAACAATACCCTCTCCATTAGAGCATTCTTGACCCCAAAAATGCTAGAAGTCAGGAAATTGAGTTTGGATAGCTAGCACTTTGAACCAAAATTTTTTCTTTCTTTTTTTTCTTCCTTTCTTTTTCTTTTTGCTCTTCTAATATGATCAGATTGGAGAATTGCAGCAGCTGTCAATTGCCCCTATTGCCAATGAATGAAATCATAGGGTGTGAGAAAATATTAGGTCTGAACTTCCATTTGAGAAAAGACATATGAAAGTATGAACTCTTAATTGACAAAGAGCTAACTTTCTTTCTTTGTTTTCTCCAAATTTCTAATTTTTGTTCCTTCAAGATCATACCACTTGATGGTCCAGCCATAAATGGAAGCCATCTCATACTTTTCCTTAACATTTTCAGCAAAAGAAAAAATGCTCTCTACAGAATTTTTTTATCAATTCTCATAATACTTTTGTGGTTTACTTTGTTATTACTGCACAAATTAATTTCCAATGCAATCATCCCTCGACAAGGAGTTTATTTTCTTCCTCTGTCTTCTCTATATCTCAAACTCATTCTCCTTGAGTATCATATGATTACATGATCTCAACTCAAATATATTACCACCAAGATTCCAATACTTCTCTTCTTCATAAACTTCCATGTCTTCTCCTTTAATCAAAACATTCTCAACAAGATGAACGACCTTTTTGTTTCCAAAAATTTTGATAAGTCTAGGGCCAAGAAGCATACCTTTTAAGACTTCAATATTCTCAGCAACAATATTGATACCCATGTCATCTTGAATACCAAATGATTCCTCTTCAAGGCACCCCATCTCTTATGGAAAATCCAGGTTAAGGGTAGAATCTTGATCATTATTACCATCTAATTAACTATTGAAATGCTTAAGAGATCCAAAAATTTTCTCTTAAATCATTTGTTCATCTTCACCTTAATCCCAAAATCAGTGTTAATTGCTTCTAGGGAAGAACTAAACACTCTAAGTGTAATGCTCTGAATACCTGATTCCATGACAGAACCAGAATTTCCCTGAAGATTCAGAGTTTCTTTTGGAATTGGTAAAGAATTCTTATCTGTCACTCCATTGGAATCAGAATTGATGATTTCTTTCCCTTTTTCCCCAAAAAACCCCCATCAACAGGGTTTCCAATCTTCCCCCCTCATTTGAACTACTGCTCTCCCCTTATTCCTTTCCACCACATGAATGATCATCATTTGTCGCAAGTCCTCTAGAATAGCATTATTTGTTAAAGAAGTCTTGTTTAATTCCTCTTTCATCTCCTTCTTGAAATCATTCAATTCCTCAACATTCCTCTAAGTTGCTTCTTGCAAATTCCTCATTTGTTCCTCCAATTCTACAATCCACACCATCTCTAGGCCTACCACAACAGATCTAGTCATAGCTGCGACCTCTAATGAAAAATAACCCACTGATTACTTGAATGCAAAGGTCTGATACCAATGTTAGGTAGTAGCCTAACAGTAGAAATTCCAGAGAAGAAAATAGAAGAAATAATAGAATAGAAGAGAGAGAGAGAGAGAGAGAGAGAGAGAGAGAGAGAGAAGAGAATTTTAAAGAGAAGATAGAGAATATTATTCATAAGAATTCCGAATGCCCAAAACAGGTATTTCAACTCCCTTTTATAACAGATTTCCCTCCAATTCCCTAATAACTGCTCTTAACAACTAACAACTATCACTACTCATAGTTTCCCTCCAAAACAATTAATAACTACTCAATAGACCTAACAAACTTTCCCTCCACAATTCTAATATGCTCTACTAGCCCAATTACATATTCCTTTTCTTATTTCTATATTTTCTCCTTCTCTACGTAACAAGATCACACTAGCAACTATGAAATGTATCCCCACAGGGCTTAAGAGTCATTTTAAACAATAATTTTCATTTATCTATACAATGATACAATAAAATAAGGATGACTCAGTGTGCAAAGCATCCCACACTTGTGGGCTTTGGGGAGGGTTTATGTATTCAACGTTACCCCCAATTTGTATAGAAGTTGTTTCAGTCGCTCGAATCCATGACCTCCAAGTCACATGTGGAGTAGCTGAGTAGCTTTACCATTACACCAAAGCCACCCTCACAATGAGACAATAAAAGGAACGAAAATTAAGAAGGACATATCAGCTCTACTGACCTGAGAAAGTTGGTGGCAGGGATCCTAGTGTAAGTGTTTCAAATTCAACTGAATCAATTTTATATTTGGGAATCTGCTCAGAAATTATGGGGGCTGCAATATTCTTTGCAGTCTTGCAAATGGCCTATGTAACAAAAAAGTAAAACTTAAAAATAGTCAACACAGACAAACGAGAAGAAGCAACAAACTACTAATAAAGAAAATTAGAATTTGAAAATAAACTTGAAACCTTGTCCAGATATGGCCACATATACTCCAGAAGCTTGTTTAGCCAGTCAATCTAAAGAAAACCAAAGGCAACATTAACAAAGTTGTCAAAATAAAATGCAACATGTAGTTCCAAAATTCCATTACATAGGAAGAAAGCTAGAGATATTAATTACTTACACGATCATAATCTGGATTTTTCACCCACAGGGGTATCTCTGGAAGCATCCTTTGCAAAGTTTCTGAGTCTTGCTCAACCATTGGACGAATCTCAGGATCCTAAACAACATATCGGGCAACCAAATAATAAGACTCTGGCTGGCTTACATCTAGATATCAAAAAATTTCAAATTCTGCTATGTAAGATTTTAAATGAAACCTAGTGTAACTGAACCACGTAATTAGCAATAATTATGCTTTTTTTTTTTTTTTTTTTTTTTTTGGGGGGGGGGGGGGGGGGTGTGGCGAGGAGGTTTGCCTTAAATGTAAATGATTAACAGAATGAGCAGCTTAACTAGATTAGGGATTTCTTTTCCAATTAACAACGCTTATGACCCAAACTAACCCTAAAACCTAAACATAAGTGAATGAGACAATGGCATAATATTCAAAAACCAACCACAATTACTGAAGAAGGATCATTCACACGCATATGCACAGTTACACTATAGTTGTATAAAGCAACTTTGAACCTAACAAGAATTCGAACAAAAATTACAATCAAGATTATTATTTTCTTCATTGCATTTCTAAGCAACCAAACAGAAAATGACAAACATCACACACAAGTAATCCATAGAAACAAATAAGAAAAATAAATATCAACAAAACTGAATGCAATAAACAGAGAGATCGAAAATTTTACCTTAACATCGCTGGGCTGGAAATAGATGAAGAGGTAATATCCGATCACAAGACCCATTGAAATCCCAACTCCAAATCCACAGAAACCGAATATCGTACTGAAAAACCCCATATTTCAAGAATTCTCACTTTTCCCCGGTGGTAACCAAACAAATCCTTGGATTTGCCAAATCAACTCTCGTCCCTCTCTCTCTCTTTGTTACTCAATAACAATAAGAACGTCGAAGAAAATTCATTTCCAAATCTCCTCGTTTTCTCAGATCACGCACTTTTTTAATGGAGAAAGAAAATGACAGATCTGTCCTTCGTCGTTGTCGTTATCACGTTACTCACAACGCAGAAGTACTAGAAAGACAAATGGACCATAAAGAAGACAAAACGCTCCTACTCTGTGCGCGCGTTTGCGTATTTAATTTTAATCCAAACACGCTATCCTTTGTTTCTCTTTTCAGGCACCTGGCAGTGGGGCCCATTGAGAGTGAGAAAAAAATATCGTATGCGGCAGGTATACGAGAAAATGCATGAGGCCCTTTTATTGATGCATGCTTAACGGATACACAACCATTTTGCGGGTCTCTGAACTTAAGAAATATTTTCAATTTCATTTCTGAATTTTAATTTATTAAAATAAAATTATTTAATATCATTTTAATTGCAATGATAGTCATTTAAACTAGAATTCGGTCTGAGTTCTGGTAACTTACTTATATGTCAATTCAAGATGTCATTTTTAAATAAAAATAAATTCACGTCACCTAAATATTCTCTCTCATTTTTCACTCCCGCATTACCTTTTCGATGAGATTGCAGTCAATCCTCGTGAATCTGCCTATCTCAATCAAACTTTCTCTTCGTCTCCTTCCTGTCATTTACCTTTCTCTGCTTTATCATGTCCTTCAACAGCATAGGCGCAAAACAAACCCTAATTTGACCAAAGTGAAAAGGTAAGTTTTATTTGAAGAAAATATTTTTCATCTCTCTTTTATCGGGTGTGAGTGTTGCTTTCTTGACTTTTTCATCTAAAGTATTATTTTGTCATATCTTTTTTAATAGACAAATATAATAAGGGTAGGACCACATTGAAAGGGACGAAGGTGCGATGGGGGACAAATAGTCGAATATTTGCAGAGGTTGGAAGCCCCACAAGAATATGGCTACCCCATCGACAAGTAAACCTATTAAATACTTCATGAGTGTAAAAGGTTGTGTTTTGGTAATAGTTAATAGTTTAGGGTTTTCTATTGATAATAGTGAAAAAAAAAATTTATATACAGTTCAAAAGTTCGGGTTTTATAATTGTGAACTATAAAAAATTTAGGGTTTTGTACTTGTGGTAGATAAGTATTAAATTTGATTTATTTATTGTGGCCAAATTATTACAAGTTGCAAGACTTGTTGGTTTTAGGTTTTTTTACTATAATGTTACATGTTAAGGGGGTTAAGGGAGAGTGGGGCTATTATGATGGAGTTACTTGGACAGTTCCTTTTTGTCAAGATGATGAAATGTCATTAGTAAGGATAGATAAATTATGTCAGGGCTTGAAGTTACATGATTTATTGAGATATTATTAGAGGCTAATTATAAGGGTGGTTTAATGACATTAAATTCTGACAGTGATATAGCAACAATGTGTGAGCATGCTATTGAACATGGTGAGGTGGATATTTATATAGAGCATTTGACAATTGAAGACTTACAAAGAAAATTTCAAATTGATGATAGTCTACCAAAACAGTCTAGTTTGGTTATTGAGGAGATTGAGGAAGAAACAGTAGCACATACCGATATCCCAATGTAGCCTTTAGCTAAAACAATTGAACTTGGAGAGTGTATTTAGACCACTAATCATGCTAATTTATTATGTGATAGGGAAGCTGAAGTTGATTCTAATATAGAGATTATAAATGATGTGCAATGTGAAGTAAGTATCAATGAAGATGGTGCAAATGAAGAGAATAGTGATGGTAGTGTAAGGACAAAAGATGTAACGCTCTCACTTTAAGTAGTCCGTATATCCTACTATTCTGATGACTAACGTCTGTTCGAACAGTTAGGATATCTGGAACTACACTTAAACTATAGTGAAGAGACATAAATTGATTGAATAAAGACCAAGTAAAATTAAGAAAAAATAAAAGAAATGAAATGCCAATAGGTTAAAGGAGACGAGGTTCCGGCGATGGGTGACCTTACTGGGAAGCAGCTGTGGGTCCAGTTGCCAACCCCAGACTCGTGGGGAACCCTGTGAGATAAATATTTGGGATTTAATTAAAGGATTTATGAGGTTTAAATGACAATAAAAATGTCAAGGAGATACAAAAAAATTTATTTCAATCGGTAAAGACAATTATAACATAAGGAGTGCAATGAAGGGCATTTTGGTCATTTCACATGAAGAGTTAATTTTTGACTAAATTTCAATTAAATTAAGTGCAAATTTAT
Source organism: Hevea brasiliensis (assembly GCF_030052815.1). NCBI lineage: Eukaryota > Viridiplantae > Streptophyta > Magnoliopsida > Malpighiales > Euphorbiaceae > Hevea > Hevea brasiliensis. Next base: position 90,990,222 of record NC_079498.1, on the reverse strand, counting down.
GTAGTGAAATATGTATGGAATTATGATGAAAATACAATTAAAGAAATGTAATTGAAAAAAAAAAAGAAAGAAAAGAAAATTTAAATGTATTTATGACTTAAGCATGACAAAATAATGACCTCATTAAAATTTAAACCATTAGAAATTAGGCAACTAAATATAAATAGAGACAAACTATTTAAATGAACCAAAAAGTTAATCTTCTTCTTCCTTGAACCATTTTGGCCGAACCACCATAGCTTTTCCTCCACCATTTTTTTCAAGCTTTCAAGCTTGATTTCCCTTCTATTCTCACCCTAAAACCCATACTTGTCTTCACAAAAATTTGATTCTACACCTTGGAGAAGAAGTTGGCAGCAACAAGGAGTAGAAATAGTGAAGTTTTAGCAAGTCAAAGCTTAGTCACAAGTGAGGTTAGTGCAAATTTCTAGCTTCCCTCTTCTTAAGTTCTTGAAACTAGGTTAAAGTATGTTAGAATTGATTAAAATTTGAAGGAATTGATGCACAATTGAAACCCTAAATTTCGGTCAACATCGATGGTGGGATGGATTGATGTGTTTGATGGCTTTAAGCCTGTTTATGTGTGTTGATGAATGTATACACAGGATTTGTAATAGAAGTTTGAGTGAATTGTATGGTATTGCATGAGATGTGATTTTGATAGTTAGGGTTTTGACCTAAATTTGGAGATTTTGTGTTGTGGCATGAAATTGACTTTGTTGAGGTTGATTATTGACTATTTGAAGTGTAATGAATGTGGTTTGAAGTTTGGTAGTTGGGTGGAATTAAGATTGGAAATGCTGAATTTCTTGTACAGGATTCTGGACCTTGAGTCCAATATGGTTATGTGGCCATAAGTAGAGCTACATTACTCCAATTAGTGTAAGGCTAATTGGAGATGAAACTTAGGATATAAAGAAACATTTTTCATGTAGAGACCCTGCCTAGAAACTGAACCTAACATGCCTAAAATTGGCTTGAATCTGGATAACCACATGCTGGACCTGGAAAAATAATCATATGAATAGTAAATATTCAAATGGGCATAACTCACACTAAGGAGGTCAGAATGACTTGATTCTTAAATCAATGGAAAGTTTAGACATAGGAGCGCATTTTTCATGAAGAACATAGAGCTCAATTCTGACTCTAACCCAACCAATTTGCTAGAATAATTTAGATTAACAATTCTAACCAGAACCAGAATTTGACCTGAAATTTTGGACTTTGACCTACCTGACCAGTTTTGGCAAAAATGCCATAACTCAGTCCACAAAGCTGCAAATGCAGTGATTCCAAAGCTAAAATCTCCATAAGACCTAGAACTATAATTTTGGTGTTTTGACCAAAACCCAGAACCTAATGCAACTTAGAGAATTTGCTAGAACAAATTAGTTCACCTAATTCTGAAAGTCCTGAAATTGAGCTAAATAACCACTTGACTTTAGAATAATATTTAAATCATATGTCCCATTAGGAAACTCCAATTGGGATGAGCTAAACTATTCTGAAAATCTAAGAAATAGGACTCTAACTTTGATTTAGGAACTTTCTTCAAATTTTAAGTGTAAGGACCCTAAAATGAGAATAAAAAACACTGACCTAAACCTAAAATCCTGAAGGCACAAGGTTCAGGAATCTAGGTCAGTTAATTGGCTATAACTCACCCTACATAACTTGAAACTTAGTGATTCTTAAACCTATGTGACCTTAAGACATAGGGGAACAACTCATATGAAGGACATTAGGCCTAAATATGACTGTAACATGTCCAAATGGCTGGACAAAGTTGGGATTCTAGAATCTGCCTGGTTCTCGAATAGTAAAGGGTCAATGGACCAGTCTTGGAAAATTGAATATAACTTGAGTTCTAAAACTGCAAATGACATGATTCAAAAAGAAAAACAAAGATAAGACATAGAGGAACAACTTCCATGAAGGAAGTGTGATCAAACAGACCCTACATCTTAGCCAAATTGCTAGGCAAAAATAGGGGACAGAATCTGGACCTAAAGAAAGGTTCAAGGAATTATTTGATACATGATATGTAAATTACCTAAATGGTTTGCCAAATACATAAGTTACATGAAAGTGAGATTGGAACCTATTTTTCCATTACAAATGACATGAAATTGCTATAAAGTACTAATAGTGCATAACATGAAATAATAAGTTTATAAGTACTTAATAACACTAATTTGCCCAAAGTATACCTAGACTTATGTATATAACTTGGATCAATTGGTATACCAATTAGGGACTACAAATTGTAGTACAGCCCATATAAATGATCATTGATAAACAATATCTGTCTGATACGGTTATTCCTCTAGCTTTATGCCTAAGATGATATGATCATCGGCTCTTATGCCTAATATGATTTCTGGCTTTATGCCTGCCCGTTCGCCTTGTGCCTAACATGAGAGATGTATATATGATAGACATACGGATGTCTAACTAGTATGCTCTCGTGTATCCAGTCTTTATAGTCTGTTATAGGTTACTTGGGCACTAATATGAACTTAATAAGACTGAATATGGAATAAGTGAACATAAAAGATCCTGATAAATTTATTTGCTCCCAAAGTTCAATAAACATGTAAATGACTTAAAATTCATGAAATCTGCATTTTTATGAAATTATACATAAAATAATTATTTTTAATTAGTTAGTTTATTTCTACTTTAATTTATACACCACTAGGTATTATGCTTAGCGTGTTGGTTTTTCCATCGCATAGGTACTGGAGACCAGTAGCAGCCACAGCAACAGTAATGCTCTGATAGAAAGTTTGATCAGATCTGTATTAGAGTTGGAGTCACCTAAGCTGTGCACTTGGTAGGGCCCATGGTTACATGTTTTGTACTTTTTATTCATTGTACATAAGTAAAAGATGTAATTCATTTTGGGACTGTAATATAAATTGTAAATTGTTGTATATGAATTTTATAAATGAAATGAAAGGTATTTTACATGAATGAATGGTATGACATATGATATGAGCTGATGATGAAAAGACCAGATATGATGATTTAGATATGATATTGAAATTATAGAATGAAACTGTTTTAACAGGTGAATAGTGAAACCTGCCAAACACTAATAAAACAGAGGAGACTCTGTTCGGGTCTCCATAAAAATAAAATGTAATAAAAAAAAAGATTTTTTTTTGAACACATGGGATAATATGAATAAATGGAATTTAAAATAATAATGTACACGACAAGACAAGATAGGATGCTCCGGCACCGAATATGGCACGCATTGCTCAGCTACACTATAGATCGGGTAAGGGGTGTCACAAAAGAAGTAAACGCCGATGATGGATTTAATGAGTATATTGATGCTTTAGTAGGGAGTGAGAGATTTGATGATTATATTAATCCCATTATGGAAGAAAATATGGGGAATTTTGGGAATAATAGTGAAGATGTGTCATGTGAAGAAGTAAATATTTGTCACAGTGGGAGGGATAATGCAATGAATGCAAGAGAAGGAGTGAATGTTGAAGAGGGAAATCCCAATAGGTCAGAGGTAAATGCTTAGGCAGATGATGAATTACATGATAATGAGTATGAAATGGAAGAAGGGGATGAAGATGTTTAGGATGTTCTTCATGGAATTAATGCTGAAGTTAATAGTGACAGTAATTATCAAAAGCTTAATCAGAAGGGTAGGCTTAAAGCAACTAATGAAAGAATGAGGAATAAAGGTATTGGGGCTAGTTTGAGGTTTGACGCAACTGATACTGATTTTGAATATGGTGATTTAGATGAGTTGCATTCTAACTCAGATTCTGAGGGTGATGGAGAAAAGGTTAGATTTCCACAATTTAATATGGATAGGGATATTGATGATCCTACATTCAAGGTTGGTATGGTATTCTCAACTAGAAATGAGTTTAAAGATGCATGCAGGGCTTATGGGATTAAGCATAGGTTTGAACTTTTTTTTTCTAAAAAATGACTTCTAGTTGGTACAAGCTAGATGTAAGAAGGAGTGTGGCTGGAAGATTTGGGCAAGTAAACTACACCCTAAAGACCCCAATGATCAAACCATGCAAATAAAGACAGCTTCATTGAACCTGAGTTGTGGAAAGAGTTTTACAAATTACCATGTCACTGCAAAATGGATTGCTTCACACTACTTAGAGACCTTAAAAAATGATCTAGACTTGACTTTAACAGGGTTAATTGGGAGGATCAAAGATGATTATAGCATAAGTATTAGCATGGCCAAAGCTTGGAGAGCAAAAGACCATGCTTAAAAAGGATTCATGGGGATGAGGTTGCCCAGTATGGTAGATTGCATGATTACAAGTGTGAAATTGTAAGAACTAATCCTAAGAGTATATTGACATTTAGAGAAGAGAAGGAAGAGTTTGCTAGGATGTACATCTATTTTTCAGCTTTAAAAGAGGCATTTAAAGATGGTTGTAGGAAACTCATTTGTCTAGATGGATGTTGGTTAAAAGGGACTTATGGAGGATAGCTATGCTCAGCAGTAGGGATAGATCCAAATGACTATATGTTCCCTTTAGCATATGCTGTTATGCGTGTGGAGGATAAAGATAGTTGGTAATAGTTCCTAGAGTAGCTTAAAGAAGATATGCACATGTACAACAGTCACTAGTGGTGTTTCATGTCAGACGGGCAAAAGGTAAACTTTTTTTTAAAAGTATTTTTCATATTAAATACATAACTGTTTGTTATAATTTTTATATTTACTAACTCAAATCTTTTTCCTTTTGTCCAACCACTTGTGAATGCATCTGAATTAGGTGGATTCAGGGACTTGTCAATGTGGTCAGTGAGATGTTCCCAAATTCAGAACACAGGTTATGTGTTAAACACATGTACATAAACTTTAGGGGTAGATTTAAAGGGAAGGAACTTAAAGACCTTGTGTGGAATGCAGCTAGGGCCACATACCAAGCCAAATTGGACTTCTGGTTAGAAAAGATTGAGAATAAAAGTAGTGAAGTTAGGGGGTGGTTAAGGGAAAGACCTTGTGAAAATTCGTCTAGAGCTTGTTTCAAAACCACTGCAGTTTGTGATATGTTAACAAATAATTTGTGTGAGTGTAATTTGTCATTACCATGCTAGAAATGATTAGAACAAAATTGATGAGGAGACTGCTTAGAAAGAGAGAACAAATGTATAAAATTCGGAGTGTAATTTGTCGAAAGATATTGAAAAAATTGACAATTTGAAAAACTTGTCAAATTTGTTTCAACCACAGTTTTTAGGTGGTCCACAAGTCTAAGTTTTTTTTTTTTTTTGGGTGGGAGGCGGGGAGGGGGAGAAGTTTGTGTGTTGTTAACATGGTGGAGAAGACATGCACTTGTCATAGGTCAGAATTAAATGGCATTCCTTGTGCTCATGCTTGTGCAGTCATATTTAGAAATAATGAAAATCTTGAGGATTATGTGCATGACTATTATTTAATGAAAACCTATTTAAGGGTTTATAGTCATGTAATCCATCCCATTAATGGTCATGATATGTGGCCAAAGGCATCAAAAGATTATATTATCACCCTTAATAAAGCAATTAAGAGAAAGAGAGGAAAAAAGCAAATGGCAAGGAAGAAAACAGTTAAAGAACTTGAAATGGCAGCAGCTAAAGGGATACTATCTAGGAAAGGAATGGTAAATATGAGATGCCAAATATGTGGGCGGATTAGACATAATAAAAGGTTCCATAAAGATCATCCTGTGTCACAATCACATGAGGAAGCCCTTCCTGCTTCAACTCAAACTTCTTCTAATGCTGTGAGAATCTTATTCAATGTAATTACTTTTTCCCTATTCATTTATTCTATTTACAATATAACTTCACATTTTAACAAAGTTTTCTTTTTGGTTTGCTAGTGTAAAAGGAAGACATCAACTAGAGGGCAATCATCAAGATAGGAGCAAATCCCAACTACCTCTGTAAGAAATCAAAAGATTCAGTCCATATTTTGTTAGGAATGGTGAATTCTTTTTCATTTGGATATTTGATACTTTTTATTTATTGACTATAGAGAACAAAAATGAAATCATATGCAAAGTCAAGCAAAACAAGAACAGTTGATACAAATGCAAAGCTTCACCTATTTCATCACCTACCACAGTACAATGGATGATAGATGTAAGTCCTAGAGTACAAATTATTGTTTTTGTATTTTAATTAAAATGAGAAAAGTCACTTAATGTAATAATATTTATATCAGGGTTCAAGTCAGAAACCTACAAGGGTACCCAACAATGTGGAAGACACCATAACTGATGCAAATGTATTTAGATCACAGCAAACCAAAACTAATGCCACTAAAAATGGGCCAATCAAAGGCAACTCAAAGAAACAACAATCAACTATGGTCGGGAAGGACAAAGGGAAATTACTAGCAAATAAAGGAAACAAAGGAAATACACACTAAAAAAAAAGCCATGGAAATGATAGCAGCTAAAGGGAAATTTTTTAAATGTAGATTGTATATGGAAATGTGTTTTGTAGACATAGCATTAGGAAACTTTTTGGTTTTTGGATGTTGTTTTTGATTATGTGTTCATGTGATATAGTTATGTCTATCTTTTTGGGTTTTTGATTTTGTATGTGGCAATTGTAGGTTATGGACATATTTTAGGCAATTGTCACTTAATTACTCACAAAATATGGTACAGTCATAGGATATAAGGAGCAATTAAGAGTACTTCATCCGTTAATCATTGTACATGCCACAAATGTTTCAAGTGTGAAGCATTTTTTGACATAGACAATATTATTATTAATGAAGTTATTGATTTTATGTCTTGATCATTACTTCTTTTGGCTTGTTATTTTGAATATCAATTTCTGCATTTATAATGAAAAGGCAAATGGTACCTAATTGCAAATGTAGGTTGCAAACCAGTTTCAGTTTTACATGTATCATTTTATTTCCTATAAAGCCAAAAACACCAATTCAAGCTTTTTTTTACCATTTACAATTTTCAAACTAATGTGTAAATACAATTCAACACAATTCAATCATTTCATAAAATACAATAAAATATTAAGCCAAAATTTTCATTGCATATTTTGTATTGCACCATTAGTAGCACATTTAACCTTTGCGTAATTCAAGTTTCACAAACTTACAATCAAGGTAAATACAACTTTCAGCTTCTAAAATATTTTGCTGCCAATGGCAAAAAACACTTAACTAACAAAACACTACCTCTCTATCACTCCAACTTCACCTCACAGCAAAGACATGCACCAAATGGTCACTTTCCCTATCTGAATTTCTCAACCAAGATATACATTATCAAATACCAAGCAACCACCTTCCATTTTCTTTCTTTTTTCTTAGTAGCTTCAACTTCTCTCTCTTCTTTATCAATCCTTTTCGGCAGTCTAGAAATAATTTGGCTTTATCGAAGTGGGATTGGATCATCAAACCACTGGAAAAGTCCACAATGATCTCTACTCTAAACAAACAAAAATGCTATTACCATTTCCACTAATTAACCAAAAACCCAAAATATCCCATAAAATCAAAATTACTTACCCCATAATTTTTGCATCCATAAAAACGTCTCCCTCGGTTATCTCCTAACCAAGAACTACGCAACTTAGCTTCCATGTTGCAAATGCATCTTGGAGCTCCTAGATTCATCATCGCAGAACCTTAAGAATGGACGAAGGGATTCAAAATATCAAGGGACAGATGAGGAAGGGATTCGGAATTTGAAAGGAAGAAGTTTATTAGTTAGAGCAAAAATTAGAAGAGAGGTGTAAATGGGTTGCGTGTTTCAATGTACAAAAAATTTCCCATATCTTTCTACTGCCAGAGTGGAAGATGAGAGAGAGATTTGTGTCACGTGAATTTATTTTTATTTAAAAATAACACATTGGATTGACACGTAAGCAAGTCACCGGAGCTTAGATCGAATTCTATGTTTCAAGGACTGTCGTGGCAATTAAAATAAAGTTGAATAATTTTATTTTAACAAATCGAAGTTTAGGAATGGAATTGAAAATGCCCCTAAGGTTCAAGGATGGACGGTGCCATTAACTCCCATTTTGTTGCTGCCAAAAATAGCTAAATATATAAATTCACTCTCAATTTTACTAAAAAAATTCTCATGGCACTTTAAAATTTTAAAATATTACATAACACTTTTAATTTTTATAAATGTCTTATAACACACTTTAACTCTTGTAAAAGTAGAATTAAAATATCTTTAAATTTTAATAAGTACATTATTATATCAATGCAATTAGAATTCACGCTTTTTCTTAAAAATATTTTAATTTTACTTTACAAGAACTGTATGTTATGAAATATTTTAAAAGTTTAAAGTGACACTAATTCTTTTTTATAAAATTTGATTGTGAAATGATGTATTTGACTCATAAGAAATTGTGTAATACATCTGTGATTTTATACAAAATAGTCAATAAAAAATAGAATAATTTATAAATAAATTTTTTATATAAATTAAAATTATAGATCAATCTTTAATTTATAATAATTTAATTTTTAAAATTTAATTATGTTGATAAGCTTAGCACTAACGTCCAAATTAATAAATAACTCCATCCGTTAATATCTTTTTAAAATAATTTAAATATTAAAGTAATTTTTTATTAACAAAATGATTCTTACATCAAAATCTTTTATTTAATTAATTATTTATTTTATATTTAAATAATTATATATTTTATAAATTATTAATATTTTCATAATTATAATTATTTAAATATAAAATGCTTAAAATAATAAATTAAATAATAATATGCATTTTCAAATATTAAAAATAATTATTAACAAACAATATATTTTATTAAATTTTAAAATTTTGTATTATGATTTATGATATGTTAAAAATTATTTTATTTGTTTTAATATTTTTAATAAATAATTATAAAAAAAATTTTAACCTGATTTTCAAGAAAAATAAAAAAAACACTTATTTTTATATGATCTAATATATTGATTTTGTTATACATAATTATACATAAACGTTTTACTTTATAATTTATTTATGATTTATAAATATTATTAAAAATGATATTTTAAATTAAATTTTCATTTAAATTAATTGTTTAAAAATGTATATTATTGTTTAATTAACTATCTTTAATATTTTATATTTAAAAAGATATATTTATAAAATATTTAATATTTTTAGAAAATATATAATTATTAAAATATAAAATTTATATATAAAAAACTTTATTAATAAAATAAAATTAAACTTTAAAAATTAAATTATTTTAAACTGAAAGAAATTAATGGAATTGACAATTAATTTAAGTAGTAAGAATTAATCTAATTAAATTTGAGGACTAAATTATTACAAATTAAAAAGGTAGAGACTGAGATGTAATTTTTTATTTTAATAACTAATTTATAAATTATGCTAAAAAAAACATAGACTTCTCCATGTATTGTTTACTAGCTTGCGTGGTAGTGGATTCATCTGATTACAGCTTAAGTAACGGTAATTGGACAGTAGATGCCGACATGGCATTTAGCTATTAAATTTTAAAGAAAACAATAAGGATTAGTAAGGGTATTTTTGTCTTTGAAAAAGATTTAGCGCTTTCCATTTTTGGTTCGTATGTTATTCTTTTCTTTTTCAACGTGATGACGCAAATGAACTAATTTTCTTAGGGTTGATTTGATTCTCCCTTACCCTAAAAAAATTGTATTTGAATTGAATTGAAATGTTGCATGAGCTCAACGTTGTGTTTCAACCATTGAATTTTTTAATAAAACCTTTTATTTTTTATTTTAATGTTTATGCTCTTAAAATGAAAAAAAAAAAAGAAATTCTACTTTCAAGCATATTATAAGGGCTATTATTTAAATTTTTTTTTTATCTTCTTGTTTGTAGTTATTTTTTATTGGGCTTTAATTAAGACTCCATCTTGAAATTTTCTAATCCTAAAAGGAGTTTAATATCATACTATAAGAAATTAAAAAGATGGTTACTAAAATGAAGACAATTAAAAATTTCTAGATAAATACTAATTATCACCGATTAATAGAAAGTTAAATTAAATTATTAAATATAAATTATTTTTATTAATTAATTTATCGATTATTTACTTATAATACGCTACTGACTAAAGTATTTAGTGGCTAATTATGGTGTCAAGTTGCCAGACAAATTATAGCTTCTTATATAAATATTTTTTCAACAAAATGTTTAGTCGGTATCTTATTAGGAAAAAAATAAACAGTACAAAAATAATTTATTACTAGCTATCCATTATTTTGTCTGTAATATGAAAATTTTACTTAGCAATTTACTGACTAATTAGTGTTTAGTAAATACTTTTACAATGTAAATACTATTTTATCGACTCTCTTATGCATGGTAAGTAATTTACCGACTACTATTAAGGTAATAGATAATTTAAAAAAATATTATATTTTAGTAAAAAAAATATAAATTTAAAAAATATTAGCTACTATTCTCAAAATTAATTGGTAAGTTACAAACTTAAATTATGTTAGTAGGTAAGTTAATAAAAAATTTTATATATTTATAAAAATAAATATAATTTCAAAACGATATTTTGAATTAGTAAGTAATTCATCGACTACATTTAAATTAGTAAGTAATTTAAGTTAGTAGGTAATTTAAGAAAAAATATTATATTTTAATAAAAGTAAAAATAAATTAAAAAATATTAGCCACTATTCTCTCTATTAGTAGATAATTTATTTGCTAAATTTAAATTAGTATGTAAATTAATAAAGAATTTTATATTTTAGTAAAAAAATATAATTTTAATAAAATATATTAGCGACTATTCTTAAAATTAGTTGGTAATTCACCGATTACATTTAAGCGAGTAGGCAATTTAATAAAAATTAGTAAAAGTAAATATAAATTATACAAAATCTGAACCCGTCCAAATATGATTATTATTATATTCAGACTAATTTAATTTTATATATTTTAATTAAAAATCTACATAAAAAATTATTTTTACTTATAATTTATATTTTAAAATTTTAATAATTTCATAAAATATTTCAATTTTATTTTATATAAAATAAAATATATAAAAAATTATAAATATTATTATAAAAATATATATTTTATATTTAATTAAATATTTATATAAACGAGTTTGGATAATAAATACGCAACATGTAAAACCTAAACTCGACCCAAACATGTCACGGGTATTAAATTTCAAATTCAATCTCATATCAAACCCGATTATATACTATCCAAACTCATCCTATTAAGGTTCGATCGGATCGGATACTCACAAAAATCAGATCAGATGTCAACCCTAATTTTACCAATTAAAAATAAGTTTGCAGTAATAAAAAAAAGAATTTTATATTTTAGTAAAAGTAAATATAAATTAGATAAAATATATTAGCTACTTTTTTTGTATTAATGGTATTTGATCGACTAAAACTAAGTTAATAGGTGTGGTATTTGACTGACTAAAACTAAGTTAATAGGTAATTTAAGAAAGAATTTTATATTTTAGTAAAAAAAAATATAAATTGAATAAAAAATTAGCTAGTATTTTGAGACTTAGTAGGTACATTACAAAATAATATAGATCTAATAGCTATTTTAAGAAAGATTATTGTATTTTAGCAAAAGTAAATATAATTTTAACAAAATATATTAGTGACTATCTTTAAAATTAGTAGGTAATGTGCCGATTACTTTTAAGCTAATAGGTTATTTAATGAAAAAGTTTGTATTTTAGTAAAAGTAAATATAAATTAGACAAAATATATTAGCGAATATTTTTTGTATTAGTAGGCAATTTGCTAATTATATACAAGGTGGTAGGTAATTTAAGAAATAGTTTTTTATTTTAGTAAAAGAAAATACAAATTGAACAAAACAATTAGCTATTATTTTGAGACTTAGTAAGCAATTTACCAACCAATATAGATGTAGTAACTATTTTAAAAAAGATTATTGTATTTTAGTAAAAGAAAATATAATTTGAACAAAATATATTAGTGACTATTTAATGGATTAGTAAGTTACTGACTAATATTAAGTTGGTATGTAATGTATAAAAGAATATTGTATTTTAATGAAAATAATTATATATACATTAATAGAATACATTAATTAATTTTAGTATTAATATTCTAATTTGTATGTCAAATTTAATTCTTGATGAGCTTTCTTGCCAGATTCCAATAAAATTATATCAAATGTAACAAATTATTAAAAGTTTATTTTTTTATATATTAATTAGAAAATAAACTTCCAGATAAGGACCTTGAAAAGCCTCCATAACATAGACACATTTCAGTTACTTGGCAGAGAGAGGTGGATGGCGGATTTCGAATGGTGTCTCTAGCATAAGGTTCAATGACTATAAAGTATGGCAGGTGGAAGCACCCCCAAGATGCCTTATCCATAAAGAATTTCTCACAAGTAGGCATTGAAAACACTATTTAAATCTAACCAATAATGGAGAGAGAAACTGCTTACTGAGTTGGGAAGGGAAGACCTTTCCTTGCCTAGAGGGTCAGAGAAAGGACACTAATCATGTAACAACCCAAAAAAAAAAAAGAGGTCCAAAATCGGGTGGTGGCCCCCGCCCCCCCCCCCCCCCCCCAAGTTCTCTTGTCTCCTCTCCTCCCCTCTCTTCTTCTTCTTTCCTTCTCTGGTGACCACCCGCGACCTCCCAAGCGGCTCCCCACCCGACCGGCGACTCTCCAGTGATGGCCAGAACCACCAGAAACGGCGGCAAGAGAGGGAGAAGAGAGAGAAAATGCGTGCATAGTGGGCAGCGGCTTTTCGGCGCGATTCCGGCTTCATCCGACGTCCGATCGAGGTGATTCAGGTGGTGTTGGAAAGCTTGTTCCGAGAGCTTTCTTTTGATACCAATTTTGCAGCAAATGGAGGTCGGATAAGTAAGATATGGAGGAGAGAAGTTTCGGGTTTTTCAAGCTTTTTCGTTAGATCTAGGATGATCCGACCGTTGGATCGACGATCCGAGATCACATATGGACTGAGGAAGAGGGGAGGAACATGATGGTACGATCAGATCCGGCAAATGTTATCGGCGACCAGCCACCGTGCGCGGTGGTTCCGACGGTGGCTCCGGTGGGCTTTGGAGATGATTCAACTTCCAGATGCTTCCTCATAAATTTTTGAAATTTTTGAGACACAGATAAACTTCAGGTAAGATTATTTTCATTATTTCTCTGTCTGTGGAGTATAAATACAGTGTTTCTTAAATAGGAAAAATTGGAGAAAAAATTCTAAGAAAAATATATGATAAAAGTAAAATTATTTGGAGATATTCTATGGTGTTTGTTGAATTTTTGAGTGATTGTAGAATATTTTTGAAAAATATAGATGGATTTTAGTTAGATTTTTAACATATGGGCATATAAGATTATTTGAAATTAAGATATTTAAATTTTATATGATTGGTTGAAACTTGAGGATGGAGATTTAAATATGTGAATATTGAATTGGGATGAATTAAGAATATGTTAGCTGTTGGAAACTTATAGAATTGAGTAATATTCTTGAATAAAATATTCATGGGTGATTAGAAAATTACAATTCATTTTGCAATAGCCTTATAATATTATTAAGGACCGCGGGGTAAAATTTTAGAATTTTTAGAGCTTGTTTGAATGGATTTTTACAAATGTCAAATTATAGGGACTAAAACGTAATTTTTAAGGTTTTAAGTATTGCTTGGTTTGGAGGGCCCAGGAGGGGCCATATAATGATGATGAGATATGAGTTGAATTTAGAAGTGTTATTTGAGCCTTTTTACAGGTTGGGTAGGTCCCAGGTGTAGGGAAAACTCTACCGAATTTCCGGCATAAATTAGGCTGTCTATTGCCTCTTTAGAGTTTTATTCTAACTTAGTACTAATAAATTTATAATTTAATTATTAGGTGATCGAGATCAGCTATTTTTCTGCATCCAACAGTCACAATAGTCATCGGTGTACTGTGAGTAAAATATTAATTTTTATTGTAATTTCGATATTATTATATTTTCAAGCATGCCCATGCATCACTTATATGTATATATCTATGTAGTTAAACTCTAGGCACGTTTTATGTTGCATTCGCAACTGTTAAAGTGCCATCGATGTTGTTGTGGTAATTTGGAGCAGTGTGCGTGCATTGGTGTGCGTGTGATGTGGTGTTGACTATGGTAGGACGGATAGACACGGCTTGAGATCTTCGTTGGGACCCGGTCCTTCGGGGTAGACACGGCTTGAGTTCTTCGCTGGGACCCTGATTTGGTTTATTAAGTGGAAGTCTGAGCTGAGTTCTTCGCTGGCATAGGTTGGAACAAGAGAGCTGTATAGGGGATCAGCTCCCATATATGTATTGTTTGACATTATCGGGTGTGTGAGTGCTCTAAATTACCTTTTTGCTGTTATGATGTGAAATTATATGACGATATTGCATTTCACTCTTTAGGGTGTATTAGCTTTAGATAGCTATAGAGATTATGGTTAAAATTGATATTTTACTCTCTGAGTTGAACGCTCACTCTTGTTCACCTATTTTTCCAGGCTACAGGAGGAGTTCTTTTACAGAGCAACCTGTTTTCTTCTTTACAGGTTTAACATCGGTTATTTAATTGTTTTATTATTTTTTTTTAAATTTGAAATCTAGAACTCCGCATGTGTTAGTAATAGTGTGGGCCTTGCTAGAAATCGTGTTAATTTAAAATTTTGAAATTAATAAATGAAGATTTGTATGGTATTTAAACAATTTGTAAGTGATGATAACAGGGTTGAGCGGGGCTCCCCTGACTTTAGTTTTTTTTTTTTTTATGGTTATCGGGTTGGGTTGACCGGAATAAAAATATTTTAAATTATTTTTTATGTATATTGGACCTAAATTTTGGGATTTGGTTATGGATTTGAGAACTGTAGGCTTACTACAGGCCTTGGGGGCTTTAGGTTAGCCTAGGTCCTAGTGCCGGTCTGGCCCATAGGTTGGGTCGTGACAAATCAGCAGGCAAAGGTTAGGATGATAGAGACTAGAGAAGAAGAGATCCAATAGAGAGAAAAAGAAGACTCAAACCACATAACAAATTATCTATGTGACTATAAAGTTTTGAGTTGAAAGAATTAAATGATAAACAAATATAATAAAGTTTAATTCAATTATCAAATTATAATAAATTAGTTTTATTATGATAATGAAAAATATAAAAAATTAATTTATGTTGATTCGTATAGTAATTATATTCCCTTTATTGCTTATGAGATTAAATATTAAGTATAGTAAAATATTTTTAGACATATGAACATGATTGTTAAATCAGGATCAGACTAGCCGGTGGAACCGAGTTAATTGAAAGTCGAATGAGGATTTGGTTCGATTTAATATTTAAACCTTGATTTTCAAAACCCACTGTAAACTAGTGTAAATCGACCGAGTAATCGGCGAACCAGAAGCCAAGCTGAGTTTGAAATAGAAAATTCAGGTTACTTAATAAAAGAAATGCACACATGGGATGCTGCAAAGAATTGAACACAAGACCAAATGGATGCACTTTTTATGCTTACATTTCATAAAATTATCCCTCTTATTAACTTAAATTATGTTATATTAATATAAAATAATTAGTAATTATTAACTTATAACTATTGTAAAGAAAAATTAATAACTTCACCTAATTTCAATTTAACAATCAATAGTGTCAATAATTTATTTTATTAGTATATTATCTTGAACATTAAATTACTTTTTTTATCTTATTATCTTACAATAAAAAGCACATAAAAAGTTTTCTATTTATTATGTTATATAAATTGGGTATATTAAAATTTATTTTTCATTGATATAACTAAATTTATTATTATAAAAAGTTTAATATTAAGTATTTCTTTATTATAAATAATTAAATATTATTCTTTAAAATTTTGAATAAAATTCTAAACTATTTTTTAAAATATTTTCATATTAAAATTCAACTAAATTTGTTTTGATACTTATTTATAAAATATATAAAAGTATTAACTATAATATAGAATTATTATTAATTTTATAATATTTATTTAATAATATTCCTATTAAACCTTAATTCAATATCGATTAAACCTTAAACCCTAAACCCTCTATTTTCATTGGTTCAATGACTGAGCTAGATTTGAAAAACTTGCATATGGGAGAATTAATTCTATGATAATTAATTTATTTTTTAAAGTAAAAAAAATTTATGAAAGAAATAAAAAAAGCAATTTCACTCTCTCTCTCTCTCTCTCTCTCTCTCTCTCTCTCCATCTATTTGTCACTCTCTCACTCGCATTCTTTGCCCAATTCCATTACTCATATTCTAGGTTTGTTTGTACTTGAAACCTATAACATTTGTTATGAAATTCAATATGCTATTTGTGATTTTTTTTTAAAATCTTTTCTTTTTGCTATAAAATTTTGATAGTTCGTTTTGATTTTTCTGATTTTCAATGTACCTTTATATTGTAGCTGCTAGGGATCAAACTTGTGGCTATTGCAGTTGTTAGGGATTAAAATTTTGGCTATCTATGTGGATATGGGAGAATGCTTATGCTTTTGATAAGGTAAGTGTTTAGGCCTGATGCATGTAGAAATTCTAATTCTCCCTTGATTTATTTGATTCTAAGTCTAATAGAGAAATTTCAAAAGTTTTTTATATACACGTCTCAAGTGTTACCAATCTGCATCAACAAGGTATAGAACTATATATCATGCTGTAAAGGGATTCGTAGATACATCAATTTTATATAATAAAATTTCCTCAAGATAATTGAAAATTTCAAGCTAGTATTGGGATTTAAAAGCTTGCCATTTTATAAGTTCTCATATTCAGTCATTGTAACACCCTCCCTGTAGCAACTCTGTGCATTCTACTATTCCGATGACTAGTGTTGGTCCGGAGAGCTAGAACATCTGGAAGAATATTTAAACTAAAGTGAGGAACCATAATTAACTCAAATATTAATAAGAAAAATTTAGGAAAAATTTTAGAAATAATATACAACCAAGTTAAATGAGCCAGTGCCCTAGCGATGGGTAACCCAGTGGGAAGTTGCGGTTCTCGCAACTAGGAGCCCTAGACCCAGGGAAAAATTTATAAAATAATTTTTGAGACTCCAGAGAAGGGTCATTGAGGTTCCTATAGCATTAGAATGCCAAGAAAATGCTTAGAAAAATTTTTCAATCGGTACAGACGATTTTGGCTCAATAAGCCAAACGAAGGGCATTTTGGTCATTTCATCTTCAGAGATGATTTTTGGCCGACTTGTCCAGTTAAGTAAATAATTATTATGACAAAATATGAATAAATATTGCTACAAATTAAATTGAAATTGAGTAGAAAAGAAAAAAAAAAGAAAATGAATTAAATAAGAAATTATGACATCACATGATGTCATTAGTGTGCCTCCACCCAATCACATGGTGACACATGGCTATAACTCACTTAAAATGAGTTAAATGGGCAGAAATGAAAGAAAAAAAAATCAGATTTCTTTTTCCTTTCACCATTAAAGCTTCACCAAGCTTGAGTTCACCACCCAAATCACCCCAAAACCCTAGCTTCCCTTTACAAATATTTACCCTTACACCTAGAGCAAGTCTTGGGCAGCAAAAAGAAAGAGAAAAAGAAGAGTTCTCAAGCTTTGGGAATTAGCTAAATCAAGGTTAGTGTCCAACTCTTACTCCTTTTGCTTTAATTCATGTTCAATGGCATGAATTGTGTAGGAAATATAAGGAAATAAAGCAAACAAGTGTGTGTGTGCAACTTACAATTTTTGGCAACCAGGGTTAGCTAGGATTTGATGATTTTGCTTGGTAGAAAAATGGTTATGAGCAGCCTTTGGTAGTGGATGGGGTATTGAACATAATTAAGTAAGTGAAATGCAAGAATTGTGCATGTATGAAATGAAAAAAAATTGGACACTTGAACAATTCTAGGGTTTGCTCATGTGATGGTTCATTAACCTTGTAATGGTCAATTTGTGACCATTTGAATGTGTATGATGAGGAAATGAAGTGAGTTGAGGCTTGGCATTTGTGTATGGGTGAGCTGCCTTGGCTGACCTACAGGACTGAGCATGAGTCCAGCAGGTTTGGGCAGTTATAAATAGAATTGTAAAGGTTCAATTAGTGCAAGGCCAATTGGACATGAAACTAGACACATAATGGCACCACTTTGGTGAAGAAACCCTGCCCAGAAAACTAAACCAAATTAGCCTAAAAATTGCCCTAATCCGAGTGACTTGTATTCTGCCTAGGCAAAAATGACTAAATAAATAGTGTTTATTCATTTGGTTACAACTCAGTGTAGAAAGGTCCAATTGACCTAAAATTTTACCAGCAGAAAGCTGAGACATATACCTACAACTTTCATGAAGAACACAAATCCAAATTCTGACCATAACCTAGTCAAATTGCCAACCAAACTTAGGTTACTAAATCTGGTAGAACCAGTTTTGCCCAGAATTTTAGATTCTGTCCAATCCGGCCAGTTATGGTGTTTAGGCCATGACTTGTGTGACACCCCTTACCCGTCTATAGTATATCCGAGTAAGATATGTCACATGGTGTACCGGAGCAGTAGAATGTACGGAGTTGCTACAGGGAGGGTGTTACAACTTGAGCTACAAAACTCCAAATGGAGTGATTCAAAAAAAAAAGGAAATATAACTAAACAAAATAAGGAACAACTTTTATGAAGACAATTTTGCTAAATTCCTACTGTACAAATGACCAATGGAACAGTAAATATGAGGCTTGAAATCTAAAAATTTTGAATAACTAACACTAAGCTTAGAAATGGTATTGGCAACCAATACCAACAATTTTAGAATACAAAATGTGGTATGTTGGGAGTATTAGAACCAATGTACCTATTGTCTATGCAAAAGTCAACATTTTAGTTGACTAATGAAATGAATAGTAACACTTAAACTTAAATTTCAAGAATTGTACAATTTAAAAGTGTAACATGCCCTAGTACACCTAGCAAGATTGGTTTAGATAGGTTGGCATGACAATAGGGTTCAATTAGCAGTACTGCACATGGCATTATGCTATTATGTGATTTTATGGCTTTTAGCCATTCTGACATTGTGTTGATACTTGGCCTTGTGCCTAATATTTATTACAGCTCATTGGTTGTTCTGTTGCACACCGGGAGATACATATGTGACCGATGGTGTGACGGCTCGAAGTACTTGATACCCAGTACTAGTTTACCCGTTTATCCAGTCTAGTAATCCAGTATAGGTTACTTGGGCAACTAAAAATGGAAGTGGATAAATTTAATGAAATTATGAATATAACAAATACAAAATAAATAAGATTACCAATAATGATCGAAAAATTGTCTGCATAAGACATCAGAACATGCATTGTATATTTATTTTTTGTTATTTCTTTTTATTTTATTATTGGCACCACTAAGCATTATTGCTTAGCGCGTTGCTTTTTTGCCACGCGTAGGTTCTGGAGAGACCGACCGAGAGCCCAGTAGACCACAGACTGGGTGAGACCTTCTGCAGCTCTGCATAGTATCCGTGTCACCTCACCGACATCAGTGTATTTGTAAGACACTAGGTTTCATTTTGGGTATTTTATAATTAACTTTTATTTTCTCATGTGTAATTAAGACTTATGTAATGTATTTTAGTATTGATGTAAATAGTAAAAATTGTGCTTCTGAATAAAAAAGTGAATATTTATTGATGACTTTTACATAAATATCATATGAAATGAATGATTGAGAAATGGAAATGTTGTTGAAAAATATTGAGATTTTGTTGATGAAATGGAGTTTCGGATTGATTGAAAATTTTGGAAGTGTTTTTTCACAGGTTCCGAAGGACTGTTTTGTCTATTTTTAGCCAGTACTCTGCTGGACTTTCTATAAAATTTGCAGAATCTCAAATAAATTGATGTTTTCCATAAATGACTTAAATAAATTATACTTCACCAATTGTACTTTATAACTATGATAAAAATAAATAAGGAAGGATAAAAAGGATTAAAATAAAATAAGATGTTCCAGTACACTGTGTGACATATCTTACTCGGCCATATTGTAGACGGGTAAGGGTCACAGTCATAGCTAGAAACACCAGTTAGCAAAAAAAAAAAAAAAAAAAAAAAAAAAAAAAACGTGTTTTGGGATTTACCATATTGGTCTTCTAATCTCATATATCATAATTTAGATGTTTTGCATATCGAGAAATATTTCTTTGAGAATACATTATAGAAGGAAAAATGAAGGATAATGCAAAAGCTTGGGAAGATATGGCACATTTATGTAATAATGCAGGATCAACAAGTACCCCGTAATGATGATGGTGGAGATGATTGCTGATATCGAAGGAAATTTATTAATCTTTAAGTATTCCAATTGACTTTATGACAGAGCGAAAAAGAGGATGTTGGATGATGATGAATATAAGGCCACCTAAATATGTGTCCTAAAATTGACACATATGTCAAGTAAGTTTATCAAATACCTAAAATTTAAGTTAAACCCACCGAGTCATTGAGAATTTTTCTTTCCCTCTAAGAATTACCCAATTTAATTATATTTATAGTTTTTTCCTGACTGAGTTGCGATAGACGTCATGTAATATTAGTAATGCAGAAATCGATAAAGCATTAGAAAAAATTTACGGATTGGTTCAAATCTTATATAAGTATCAATTTTATCAAATTCATTTGATTATCAATCTTTAAATAATATAGTATGTAATAATAAGCATTTCAGTTCTCTTTAACTTATCAAGTCAGGCATTCAAACATTAAGAATAAATTCATTAAGGATTTAGTGGAGGGGCCATTGAGAAGTTTGAAATTATATCCTGTGTTTTTTCATAAATGGTTATAGATTTCACACAAGCAGTCATGGTGCTAATCAATCTACGATGAATAGCGGAGTTATCATTAGGGGTTCAACATATGGTGACAACTTTAATGATTAGCATGGTCTCTTAAAAGAGGTAGTTTAAATAGATTACCCTGCATGACCAATAAAGAGAAGTATTCTCTTTAAGTATGAATGGTTTGATCTAACTCTGCATGTCGGTATTAAGGTTCACTAATAGTATAACTTAGTGGATATCAATCACTGAAAAAGATTAAATAAATATGAATCATTCATACTTGCTTTTCAAACTAAATAAGTAGTTTACCTCCTTTATCCTAGCTTGAGATGAGACAAGGCTGATAGGTATGCAGTGTGTAAAGTCAAGCTTAGGTCTATTGTCATCATGCCTTAGACAAATTTAACAGAGCAAATGCCTAACTAAGCATTTCAAGATGAGGCAGTTGAAGTGTTACAAATTAATACAAAAGTAAAAGGTGAATAGATTAGACCCTTAGATGATCGAAGTGATGAACCACTAGAGTTTATAGCTATTGAAGAAGAGGAACTACTAGATGAGATAGATATAAATTTTAAAACAGAAAGCAATAAAGAAGATGAAGAAAAACTTCATGAATGTAACAATGATAGTGAATAAATTACATTGTAATGGATAGTGAAATTGTAGATGTATAAATTTATGAAACATGTTACTTTTTGTAGATATCATTTGTCATTTTGTTGAATTACAAACATTTCAAAAGCGATGTTTAATTTAATTGTAACTTATATTTGTTATACTATTATTCAGTGCACTTTAACGTAATGATTGTGATATTATAATACTATTAATGTCTATTATGTCACAATTTATTATTGTCTTTTAGAGATTTGTAATAAAATATGGTAAATCTATTAGCAATTTTATTCTTATTTTCATCATTAACAACATATATGGATTATTTCTACATCTAAAATTAGTTTACTTGTCACAATACATGAGTATAGTGCTCCCCAATGAAAGATTTAGACTCTTTTCCATTGATTCGTAAACCAAATATGTTATGCTTGCAAATGACACAACCTTGAGAAGATTTGGGAAGAGTCCTTTGTAGAAGCCTCTATAACCTTTATTCTCTAGTGTTCTCCAAAGTACATTAAGCATTAACTTATAAGCAATAGCAGAATTAAAAATGTTGTGCTTACATTCTAAAAAGAAAGAGCGAAGTAAAAAAAAGAAAATGAAACATTGAGTTTGCTTTCTGAAAAGATAATAGAAATCATCTTTCATTAACTTTGACTAGCAACATCTTAAAAAAAGAAATCACAAAAAAATTTAAAATTTCACTAACAAGAGAGTTACAATAAGATGTGAAAATATGTTTATGTATGTGTGTTTGAGGTATTCAAAATGTATTTAAAAAATGAAAAATATTTTAAAAGTTTTTAAGTGTTTGTTTTAAGCAAATGGAGTTTTGGTAGTCGAAGGATATACTTTTGATAGCCAAAGTCCTTTTTATAGTTCAAATGCCTATTTGGATAGAACGGACTCCAACAACTAAAAGTTGGACTTTCAGTAGCTCAAAGTCTGTCACACCTTACCCCTCTGTAAGGCATAACATGATCCCGTAGAATACTTAATGAACTACCGAACTTCACCTACCGATAACTCATTAAGTACCCTACAAGGGATTTTAAAACAATTTTCTTACTTTTGATAAGTGGTGAGCATTTTCTAATAAGTACTTAAAACATTTAGTTAAAATTAAAACTAGTTAATATTTTTGGCCCATTTTATTTTTAGGCAAATTTTATAAAAATTTTGACAGAGTTCTCTCTGTATTTTGAGAAAACAGTTCTTCAAATACCTGTAAAAAGCACTTCTAAAAATTTTTCTCAACAACTGCTTTAATTTCATACTCAATCTCAATCAATTTCTCAACACATTTATCAACTTTCAAATTTCAAATCCACTATCCAATGATCATCAAAATACTAGCAATCCATTTCATTCAAATTAAATAAAATAGTTCCATTCATATTTCATTAGAAACAAAATAATTTAGATACATCATTACAAAATTTATATTAAGAGAATTTCAAACTATAATATATATTACAACTTTATACAAATTTTATACAAACTGCTCAAGACCCATTTTTACATGTCCATACATTTATGTGCAATATATACATCAAAAGAAATATTTACAGTTAGGGTATAAATTATACCCGAAGACTTCAAGCTGAATGTTTCTCAATCTTCAGCAGCTCAGTCTGCTGCTCCTCTAGCCTCTAAATCTGCGACAGCAATAAAAGCTATCGCTGAGTACTAGGACTCAGTGGTGCACAACATACTAAAACAATCTTTATGCAGAAATAAAATCACATTTATTCAAAATTTGAACTGAGTATGCGAGTTAAACACAAAACATAATTTATGAGATTTTAATCCCAAATAATTTCATTTTGAAGTGTCAAATCACATTTCATAAAACCCACAGTTAGATCATGCCATTCGAAACAAATAGAATCTCAATAGCCAGAGGCTAAAGAGAAATCACATAACAATGCTAGCTAGCTCAAATATATGGATATCCATTCACATGCTCTTCTACTGGCACACCTCAACACTTCTCCAGAGAAGGAATCAAAATTCGAAACTAATTACCGTTACTAGTCGTGCTAGTGAGGTGTTCAAATATATGGTCATGACACTGTGGTTTCAAAACTTATCTTAACAATTTGCTAAACATTGTCATTTCAAATATACATAATAAATTTCACAATTTAAATCAAAACATCATAAATAAGGTCACAATAAACTTTCAACAATTCAAAGCAAAAGTAAAATGCATATTTCATTCACTTTATCAATGAATTTTAAAGCATAGTGATGTTGTGCACAAACCTCAAGCGAGTCGCCTCTTGGCCTAGACTCGGTTCCTCGGGTTCTTTCCCGGTATTCTTTTCAACTGAAACACACAATTTTACAGTGTTTCAGTACCATAACTTAGCATAAATCCAAAAATAAATTTAACTTCACTTTTACCTAGCTCTAACATGCTAAATTCGACGCTATTGAATTTTTTGTTTTGGGTCACTATTCACTATACTATTCAAGTCAAATTATTGACTTTCTATGGCTTAATAGGTATGGGAATTCCAACTTCACCCACATACCACATTTTGGTCACTAAATTTGTTGGTTTTGGTTATTTTCTTAAAACTTAGGTCTTTTAGGCAAAATTGCCAAATTTTCAGTTTTGGTGTCCCTAATTGTACTGTTTCATTGGTCAGTTTACTGTTGGAATTTGGCAAAACTTTCTTCATAGAAAATGTTCCTTATTGTCTTAAGTTTATTCTCCTTTTTGAATCACCCCAATTGGAGTTTTGTAGCTTAAGTTATAAGCAAATTACGTTTACTGTTCATGCTACAGAATTTGGTTTTGTAGATTTGTTGATCCAACTTTGTTTAGCAATTTGATCAAGTTAAGTCTATAATTTGGTCTAAATTTCTTCATATGAAATGTTCTACTATGCCTTAGGTTTCCATCGGTTCAAGAATCACCTAAATCGGAGTTTTCTAGAGAGAGTTATAGCCATTGAAACTTTACTGTTCAAATAGCAAATCTGCAGTCTGCAGATTCAGGTCACCAAATTTGCTCAGTAATTTGATTGGGTTAATGGCATAATTTGGGTTGCTATTTTTCATGAAAGTTTTAGGTCTATATCTCATCTAACCACTGGTAAAATTTGAGGTCATTTTGACCTGCCTAGCTCGAGTTATGACCAAATGAACAAACACTGTTCATTTGGTCAGTTTGTGCAGGGCAGCCTGCGATTTCTCAACTTCGGTTGCTTTGTTCACTAGATTTTAGTCACTTTTTGAGCAGGCTTCCTAAATGAAAATTGTGTCATTTAGTGCCTATTTTCATCCCCAATTGGTCTCATATCCATTGGACTTGTAAAATTTCATTTTTGGTCCCTCAAAGGAAATTTTGGTCATGCTGCCAGCACATGACCTTATCCAATCCGAATTGGCTTTTATTTCCAACACTTCTAACACACCTCACTTGGTCACAAATGACCATTTTTCACTTCACATTAGGTCAAAGACACCATTTACAAGTTTTTCACATTTTTGGTCTCTAAACCCTAATGTCCAAACCCTAATTCACTAACCTCATGCATTTACTTGATTCCATGCCTCTAACCATAGTCATTCAACTAACTAAGGTTTATATACCCAATTAAATCCATCAAACCATGCAAATATACTCCCATATACATGCTGGCTGAAAATCATTCATGGTCCCTCAACAAATTTTTATTTCATTTTAAGCATTTTTCTAAGTTATTCAAGCTAAAAACACAACAATTAATCTCAAACTTTTAATTTGATGTGCTTACCTCAACTTTGATATCCAATCTTCAATTTTTCTCCTCTTTTCTTCTTTCTTTCTCATTAAATTTCTTTCTCAAGGGAAGGGAATAAGGTTTTATGGAGTCATTATGGAAGAAGTTGGGATTTGGTAAGGGTTTCAAAGCTTGAAGACAAGCTTTAATGGAGGTTTAACTATGGAGATATGAGGGAGAGGGAAAGTGACATTTTGAAGAAGAAGACTTTGCGTTTTATTTTTTTTTCTTTTCTTTCTTTATGTCTTTTGTCTTATGGAAGACCCAAAAATCCATTTAATCAAATTATTAATTATGGGATTTATGGCATCATGCATGATGTCATGCATGATGTCATTTCCCTACACCTTTTTCATTTTCCTTCTTTTTTCTTTTTTTTTTCTATTAGTTCTTTAATTTAATTTTATATTCTAAAATTTTCTTTTCTCTGATTTTATTTGACAGTTAGGTCAGGAGTCAGCTCTCGGGGTCAATTGACCAAATTGCCCCTTGCCGATTCATCCCGGTTTGTAATTAATTCCATATTTATTCCGGCTCTCTGACCTAATTATTTGACTGGCTTAACAGTTATTTTTCGTGATTTTCTATTTTCCACTGTGTTTATAAGGGTCCTAAGGACCACAGCGTCACTTTTTACGGTTCGAAATTTGAGTTTAAAATGGCTTCGCAGTCTTTCCCAAGAAGGTCACCCATCGCTGTGACTCTCGGCTCGTTTAACTTCTTCTGTTCTGTTTTTCTTATTTATACTCAACTAATTGAACATTACTAATTATTTGTGTTTATGGCTTCTCTAGTTGTCTTAAGTGTTGTTCTAATCTCCTTAATTGTCTGGACCGACTCTGGTCATCGGAACAGTGAAATCTACCAGGCTATACAGACAGGGGTGTTACAAAGTCCCTCTATTATCAAGGGTATAAAAGGGACCAAGGCCCCTGTTTTTGCCCAAAACTCTTTGGTTTTCTCTCTTTCTCTCTCTCTTAATTATTAGAGCATATAAAGAGCTATTTGAAGAGATTTCCTTGGGGTTTTCAAGATCTGGAGATGGGTTTTTCAAGATCTGGAGATGGAATCTTCCATTTAAAAGTTTGGGAGAATATATTCAAGCTTTGGGGCTTTGATTCTTTCACCTCCAAGCTCTAAGAAAATAGGTAACATTCTTTTCTTCTTAATCTATTAGATAGATCAAAGAAAGTTGATAAGGGATTAGGTTTCTATAACTTCAAATTCATGTAAAGTTATTTTTAAAATGAGTTTTGAGAATTTTATGCATGTTAGGGTTAGAGTTTTGTGATTTATATTGACATTGTATGTTTTTATTGTTAGTTTAGTCATGTTTAAGTGTTATGGGCCTTAAATGGCTAGTTCCCCTTGATGGATTTAAAGAAATCCATGAACATGCTATGTTGGGTTTGAGGAAAACTTAAGATTTGA
This sequence comes from Hevea brasiliensis, assembly GCF_030052815.1. Classification (NCBI taxonomy): domain Eukaryota; kingdom Viridiplantae; phylum Streptophyta; class Magnoliopsida; order Malpighiales; family Euphorbiaceae; genus Hevea; species Hevea brasiliensis. The sequence continues at coordinate 90,963,541 of NC_079498.1, read as the reverse complement.
GTTTTTTGTTAATATATGTGGGTATGAATTATGATTTCAAGTTGTTGATGTGTATATGTGTTTGGTTTGAGTTTTGGAACATTGGTGTGAGTTTCGGTGTTGAAGGGAGAAGGATTTTGCAAGTTTTTGACTTAGGAATTTTAGAAATTTCTAGGTTCAGCTGCCAAAAACCAAAGGTTTAGCAATTAAAGCATGTAGTTTCTTAGAAAATTTAGAAATTTTCTAGGTTTGGCAGTTAAAGTCCCAAACTTCGGTAGCCGCAGTGGCTACTGCCTAAAATAGGCATCCAATGTTCTAAGGTTTGGCGGCCAAACTTGTTTCTATCCACTTTATTTCTCCTTCGATTTCAAGGTTTCAAAACCTAATTTCATGGTTCCTACGAGCCTAGAATAAGATGTTTAATATGTGTATAGAATTTTAGAACCTTCTATAGCTCTCTAGGGTCCAATTTTATAAGATCAAGCTTGAGGGACTCAGGAAGTTAAGAATCTGAGGCTAGCTACCATTCGAGTTAGGTGGTTGATAGGCTACAAGAGGTGAGTAACTTTAACCTTAATAAAATGAAAACTATTTAAAGTTAATTTATGATTATCCTCATGTATCAAGTAATATGTACTTAGGATGTATATATCTAACACATGAAGATGTTCCATAATTACATAATTATTTTTAATGCATTGATGGATGATGGATAACCCACTGACTCTCCCCATGTTTATGATTATGTTATGTTATGTATGTTATGAATCCATAAGTAAATCCTATGAGAAGATCTTTACGATGCCTTGTCAGGGGAGATCTCTAAATTACCTTAGGTGTATGGCACATGTCATATTTTAAGCAAAAGTCCTGAGGAGCCTCTGTATGAGATGGACACATTGGATTTGGGGAATTATTGGTGACAAGTCCATCCTAAGTGAAATGTTTATGATGTGAAAACCTATTTGGATAATGCATTGCATATGTATGAAATGAATGATATAATTAATATTGGTTAATTTACTCATTGAGCTTGTTTAAGCTTTTCCCTTTCCCCTAATCCCTAGATGCAGGTTTACAGGATCAGAAGAGATCTTTGAAGAGAGGTTATCAGATATAGTTTTAGTGCTCTTTTTTATGTATGATGTATTAGTAGATGGATATGTGGAATATGAATAGATAGTACTGTGCTGGTAATGATAGAAAATTAGAGTTATGTAATATTTTAAATATGAATGTTTATGTTAGCTCTTTTGGGAGTGTATATGTTAAAACATTATGCTTTAGCCATTTTATATGCATGTAAAGGTTCAAATTATGAACCACTTTTATGTTAAAGATGTTTATGTATGGATGAAAAGACTAAAGTATAATAGTTGATTATATATTTGAATGTTAATAGTACAAATGTTAAAGGTATGTTCACAGGCTTTAGGCTTGCGATGGGTTCCGTTAACGGCCCCTAGCTTGGGTGGTTACAAATATCAGAGCTCTAGGTTATTGAGTGGACCTAGATGCTAGTAAAATTATAGAATTAAAGTGAAAGGAAGTATGTTGACCAGCATAGTTAGGAAAATACATGTCCAATAAGGTTGAGTCCCTGTATGTTATATGATGAATGTTATGTGTATGCTAAGTTTGACGTTATTTCTGATTATATGTTGTGGGTTCATATGATTTGGCATGAATTTTTTATATGTTTAACACTTTTTGTTTACTTTCTGAAATGCGAGGTTCAAGACGATCTACTAGGTTGACTAGTGCTCCACCCAAGAATGAAGGTATTGGAGCACTACCTGCCAACCCTATTGTTAGGGAGAGAGCAAGTAGAAGTGGAAGGGGAGAGTCTTCAAAAAGTTCTAGAAGGTCCTTTGAAGTCAGTAGGAAAACTCTGTATGCACCAAGAATGTTTGTAAATGCACGAAGGAGTTATCATGGCTTTTCCCAACAGCATGAGAATCCTAAGTCTTCAGGCATGGGAAGAGTGGGAGAAGATAGTTTTGTGGAAGGAAGAGATGAGTCAGAGTTTGTGTCTCTTCCACAGCTAGGACTAGAGTATGGGTTTACGTATCAATATCCTCAACAGGGAAGTTTTAAAAACCCTGGGTTTACCAGTTATCCCCAATATCTTCCTTTCATGCCTTACCCACCTTACTTCCCATCGTTCAATCCATATCCCATATATCGTTCACAACAACACTCCCAAAGTTCTTAAACCACCATGGAAACTTAGAATCCTATAGAAGGAGTTACAAGAGAACAAGTACCACCCCCCCCCCCCCCCTTTCAGCCCTTACAGTTCCTACACAAGACACTAAGACAAGTAGTCTAGGTAAAGCAAAGATGACTGACAACTTGAAACTGGATGCACCCAAGTACAAGGAAGGAAATGATCCTTAAGGAAGGAGATGATCTTTTTAAGTATGTTAAGACAGTCAAAATGATGGCTGATGAATTGGACACCAGTGACAGTAGGGCCATTCAGATGGTTGGTTTTACCTTAAAATGTAAAAAGGTGAAGGAATGATATAAGTCCTATGTTATTGATAGGGTCGACAATATGACCTGATCTTAATATGTGGCAAAGTTTACTAATTTGGATTTCCCAGAAAGCTCTAAGGAACTGAAGGTGGTAGAGTTTGAGCAGTTAAAACAGACTGCTGATATAAGTGTTGATGACTATATAGATAAGTTTTTTGATCTTTTGTAGTATGTGGGGCAGAAGTATAATACTAATAGGAAAAAAGCGAAGGGGTACACTCAGAGGTTACACTTTGAATACTCCTCATTGATTTTGGCTATAGAAACCCATAATTTCCACTTTATAGTAGATGCTACAAGAAAAATGGAGGCTGGGGCTATCATCAAACGAAGTCTGGAGCTAAAAAGTACAAAAGTTAAGCAATCCATAATTCCTAAGGCTATAGATGCAGGGAGTGTCACACCTTCCCCTTCCGTAAGGCATAATATGTTCCCATAGTATATATAATGAATTATCGAACTTCGCATACTGATAACCCATTAAATACACTGCAAGGGATTTTAAACAATTTCTTATGTCTTTTTACAGTAGCGAGCACTTTTGACGGGTTTTAAAACTTTTTACTCAAAGTTAAATTACATAACAAATCTGTAATATCAATAGATTCTATAAAAATTTCGGTAGAGTGTCGTCTGTATTTTGAACAAAACAGTTCTTCAAAAACCTCTACAAAAACACTTTCAATATATTTGTTTCATTCCCAAACTCCAATATGGCTCAACACAAATCAATTTTCTCAACATTTGTCAAACTCAATTCAACCTCCTTTTCAGTAGTTCCAAAAATAGAATGCAAAATGACTGAGTAGTTCAAAAGCTGAGATAAGAGAAGTATAATACAATATTTTTACAGGCCAAAATAATTTATAACTTTAGTTTACAACTGCTCAAGACCAAGTACAATATATACATACAGTTCATACACATTACAACAAAAATTACAAGGAGGTGGTATACTCAAAATACCAGGCAAAATCCCAAAAGTGTAGCATAAGCAGCCTACTTTATCTGTCTGTCTACCTGCGACAACAATGAAAAAGTTATCGCTGAGTAAAATTTACTCAGTGGTGCACAATAACAATTTAAAATGCGGTATATAAAACTTTTTTTGACAATTTACAATTCAAATAATTCACAATTTTATGTCACAATTTTCAAAACTCATATAACACAAATTTGATCAAATAATTTAATAACACAGTATTGTCAATCAATAACACAACTTAGGTCATGACACAAATTTTTTCGAACATGCCGTGTTGTACACCACGACAAGGAATACTCACCCCACTAATCGAAATCAATGAGGGAGGTGGCTAGCTAGATAATGATTACTTATCCATACTCACCTCAGACTGGCAAATCAAAGAGGGAGGAATGTAGTCATACTCACCCCATAAATGGAGGAGGAACATAGTGATATTGCCATGCCAAGTGTGAATTAAAAACAATTTCAAATCACAATATTTAAATATTTCATACAAAGCACAGATCACATTTTATCTCAAAATTTCCATTTACAAAGTAGGTAACATAATAATTTCCAAATAAAATTCCCAAAGCCAAAACAATAAAAAATTATTCATAACTCATTTCTCCAAATAAATTTTCTAGTAAAAGTAGTGAATATAAAAAGTATTATGCACAGACCTGATTTGAGTTGCCTCTAGGCCTTGACTCAATGTTTCTTATGCTTTTCAATATCCTTTTTAACTGAAACATACAATTTAAAGTGTTTCAATACTCAGTTAAATTATTTCTAACAATAAAATCTAATATCTAAATTTTCTTAGTACGATTCCCTTCAATTCATTTCATTAGTCAATCTATAATGTTGACCTTTAATACACACTAGGTGAATTAATTTTAATGTTATCAATATGTCACATTTTATAGTCTCTAAGTGTTGGTATATGTTACCAATTTCATTTTAAAGCTTATTGCATTTTATTGTCATTATTCAGATTTTATATGCTAGATTGCTCTAGCTAAATGTCTTATTTGCCTTGATTTTTAGGTTCTGGTTAAAAGAGCAAAATTGTAGATTTATATCTTAGTGACATTTTGGTACTAATTTCATGTCATTTGGAGTTTTTTGGACCAAGTTATGGTCATTTTACTATTGCTGGTCAAATTGCCTTTTTATTGTGAACTTAGGTCATTTTTAGGTCATTTCTAATTCTGGTAGGTTTTATACCCGAATTTGTGCAAGCATTTTGACTTGCTTATGGTCATTCTAGGTTTGGTGGTCTTTACCAAAATTGTAGCCCTATGTCTAAGCTTTCCAACGATATAAATTTCAGGTCATTTGGACTTGTGTACATGGAGTTATGGCCAATTACGTAATTGCTGTTCAAATGGTAAATTTTTAGGTTTGAAAGGTTACAAATCTGGATTAGGCATTCTTTTAGGTCACTTATAGACAGAATTTAGGTATGCTCCCAACATGAAAGTTGGCACATTTTGTGCCTATTTTTGCCTCCAATTGGCCTCATACCAATTGGGGTCACACATTTAGGGTTATAAGCTAAATTGTATGCTGCCCCAATTAACTACACTTTGCATTAAAATTTTACATTTCTAATGAACACCATACACATTGTATCTAGGTCAATTGTCCAACAATACTTCAATACAACCAATATCCAGCCACAATATACTTAATCAAGTGTCCAACAATTTAATCAATGTCCAAATACCAATTCAACTCAAGTCAGTCTCCATCACATTTAATTAATCAAATCCATATCTAACAACAATTCAATTGCTCAAACCTAATCCAACTAACCATGATCAATAACAAACAGCCCATTGTTCTTAAATCAACATTAAATATACATGAAATTAAGGTTTTCCTAAGCATATCAAGGCTGTCCAAATTTACACATATACATCAAGCTTCCAATTTCAATTCACAAACACACAATTCACACTATACACATGGTAATCAACTCTTATACATTTAATAACTATAATTAACCTCCTTACCCATCAAATTCAAGTGAAAACAACTCAAACTTCTTCAATATCCATGGCTGCCGAAAATGGAACACCTCCCTAACTCATCAATTCTTCCAATTTCTTCCATAAATCAACTCCTCTCAACACTAACACAAACTTTAACAAAGAAAGGAAAGAAAATTGGACATGTACCTCAAATGGAACTTGTCAAAACTTCTTCAAATCTCTCCCTTTTTGCTCCCAATATACTGCCCATGGTGTGTAGACAAGAATTAATGAAGAAAATTGTGTGGAAAGTGGCTTGAAGTGATGTGCATGGAGCTTGGTCCCATGGTCGGCTATGGAGGTTTCATGGAGAATTGATTTCGGCAAAGTGAAGAGAGGTTTAAGATGAAATGAAATCTATCCCAAAATGCTTTATATAGGTCTACTAAAGCTCACATAGTGGTTTGTATAATCCATAGTGCTCCACTAACTCATTTAAACATTTTAATAATCCAAATAATTAAACCTTAATTATATTAAGTTTTATCCCTTAATTCCTTTTATTTATTCTATATATTTGACTTCTAATTTTTATGGCATTTTCAAAATTTAACATTACTAATTTGTCATGGACATTTAGGTCAAAAGTCAACTCTAGGTGTCAATTGACCAAAATGCCCCTCCTCGGGTTGTACTCCCGATTTTTTGGTAATACCGATTTTTGTCGGTTTCTCAATTTTTTGTTTTTCTTTATACTAATTAATTAAATTTTCTTCAACATTTTCTAAGTCAATTATACCACAATGGATGTTTATTTAAGTCTTAAAAATATTTCTCTGGGCTCCCCGCAGTCCACGGCTAGTCAACGGTCCTCACCGCAACTTCCCGGTGTTGTCACCCATCGCTAGGGTTTTTGGCTTGTTTAACTTAATCACATTTCATTGCTCTTATTTTTCCTTTATTTTTCTTGTATTTTCCTCTATTGTATTTCATTATTTCAAGTCTCCTCACTAACATTTAAGTGTAGTTCCAGGCATTCTAGCTATCCGGATAGACATTGGTCACCGGAATTGTAGAACGCACTACCGAATATAGGGGTGTTACAATTCTCCCCCCCTCTTAAAATAAATTTCGTCTCGAAATTTTACCTGATTTTAGTCTTTGAACAACTGTGGATGCTGCCTCCTCATATCCTCCTCTCGTTCTTAAGTAACTTTTTGGCCTGAATGATGGTCCATAACACCTTAACCAAATGTATACATTTATTTCTCAGCTGCTTCACCTCATGTACTAAGATCTTTATGAGTTTCCCCATCATACGTTGAATTTAAATTCATTTCACCTTTTTAGAGGTAAACAATTTTGTGTGCTAATGAATCCACTCTTTCTAGGACCTTGTGTGATCCTATGGAGTGAGAACTTAGTTTTTCTCCTTTCTATAGAATCGTATAATCTTCTTTCTTTTAAGTTCATGTAAGACGTTTAACAATCTAATATAATATTTAATTTGTTTATATAATAATAATCTTTTTTTACTATCGTTCTGTCCAATATTTCGATTCATGATTCCTTATTGAATGACCATTGAGGTCATGTTAAAATTGTTTATCTAATCATTAGTCCTCTGACCATTCTAGTCAACAATCTTACTCATATTCGTAACATTTCTTTGTTACATCTGAACCAACTGTTCAAATTTTTACTTGGTAATTCTCATACCAATTCTGATTTGGTATGGCACCAAATCCATTCCTCACTTCACATTATAGTTAGTTTGGGCAGTATATAACCAATTGACAATACACCAATTACACTTCCAATTAAGGATAGCTTCTACCTTGCTAGAATCTACCTTGATCCCTTCAGCTGACATAATATATCCCAAGAAAGAGATTTCTTTCAACCAAAATTCATATTTCGATAATTTGGCGTATAGCTGTTTCTCCCTCAAAGTCTGTAGCACAATCCGCAGATGTCTGTCATGTTCCTCTGCATTCCTCGAATATATCAAAATGTCATCAATAAACACCACCACAAACTGGTTGAGATATGGTCTGAAGATAGTGTTTATCAAATCCATAAAAGTAGTTAGAGCATTAGTTAACCCAAATGGCATTACCAGAAACTCATAATGACCATATCGAGTTCTGAAAGCAGTTTTTGGAATGCTCTGCTTGTAACGGCCTGGCCCACTAGTGATATTGTCCGCTCTGGGCCGAAGCCCTCATGGTTTTAAAACGCGTCAATAGGGGTTACGAACCACCAACTTATAAACCCAGCATCTCTCCCGTGTTTTGCCGATGTGGGATTTGCTAGGGTGTTACACTGCTCTTGTACCTTCAACTGATAATAACCAGATCTCAAATCAATTTTGGAGAATACAGCTGCACCCTTCAACTCCTTCAATTCTGCTGGTGCCATTCTATATGGTGTTATAGAGATTGGATCCACACCAGGCATAACATCAATCTCAAACTGTACTTCTCTTTCTGGAGGTAATCCTGGCAACTCATCAGGAAACACATTTGGAAAGTCACATACTGTAAGGATGTCCCTCAATGTTGGGCTCCCCACTTGGGTGTCTACCACATGTGCCAAGTATGCTTCACACCCCTTTCTGATCATTTTTCTGGCTAGTGCAGCTGAAATGATGTTTGATGGCAATAGCTACCTCTTCCCTTGTATTACCACATCATTGTACTAAGGGAGATTAAAAGTGACTGTCTTCAGTCTACAGTCAATCATGGCGTGATGCTTGGCTAACCAATCCATGCCCAAGATGATATTATAATCTGTGAAGGGCATTTCAATGAGATCAGATAGAAAAGTATGTCCTTGGATCACCAAAGGACAATCCCTATACATTTTATTGACCCTAACCTCTTGTCCTAGCGGACTTGTTACTAGCATCTCAAAGTTCATTTTCGTACACAGAACAGCAATGCAATCAATGATGCTAGCACTCACATAGGAGTGGATAGAACCCAGATCAAATAATACAAACACATCTTGATTAAAAGTTGAGAAGGTACCAGCCACAATATCAAATTTCTCAGCCTCTTCTCTCTGTCTCATTGTGTAGACTCTGGCTGAAGCACTGCCTTACTCTGACTGATTCACTGTGCCTTAGCTGCCTGATGGACTACCTCTACCCCTGTCTTTACATCTGCTAGCTGGTTGTGAACCTCTGGTGGCAGGATTCTGAATTGACCATTCTGTAGTAGTAGGAGGTGGCCCAACTTTACGGGTACTAGTGTAGTCTTTGGCAAAGGGTCCTGTGCCCCTGCAGTTATAACAGGCTCCTATGGCCTTGTAGCTTACCCCACCATGATTTCTACCACAAGTGTCACATGGATGAGGAGGGTAGGAACTTCTGGTAGTCTGCTAACCAGATAGAGGAGGTCTCTGTCCCAAGAATCTTCCCTTATCAGACTTTTTATCACCCCTGCTTTATCCCCCAAAGTTCTTTCTCTTTTCAGTAGGACCACTAGAACTCTGATCTACTGACTTCCCCTCTTTTTCTTTTTCTGTCTTCTCTATTTTCTTTTTCTCTGGGGCTGCTTTTGACTCAATTCTTTCTAATTCAAGTGCTTGAGAAATGAGCTCAGAGAAGTTATTATGTTTGAATCCGACCACTTATATTCTGATACTAGGCTTCACGCTGATTTCAAACCTCTTACATCTTTCTCTGCTGGTAGAAAGGAGACTTCCTGCATAGTGGCTCACGCAGGAAAACTCCCTTTCATATTCTTCCACTGATTTACTTCCTTGTTTTAGACTTAAGAACCCCTGTAGCTTCTGGTCCACATAGGCATCCAGAACATATTTTGTCTGAACTCTCAAAGAAAATCATCCTAGGTTAGCACTGGAGGTTCCACCAAACTATGGGGAATGATTTTGCACCAGTCATATGCATCCCCCTGAAGTAGTGACACTGAATACTCAAATCTTAGCTCGTCTGTGCAGTGTAATTTCTTAAACACTCTATCCATTCTCTCCAACCATTATTCTGCCTCTAGTGGATCTACTGTCTCGTTGAACTCAGTAGCCCCGTATTTAATCTGCTTGTCATACTGCCTAGCTGAAGGCTATGGTTGTATCACTAGTGTCTGCAGTGGGGCTTGAGTAGGCATATTACCAGCCATCTATTGGAACATTATAGCCATCTGCTAAGCAAATTGAGCAGGGAACTGCGGTATTAAAGGGGCTGGTGCGGCTGATTCACTCACATTTTGAAGGGCTAGGGCTTTCCCTTGTACCTCAACCTCTATTGATTGATCGACTGAACGGTCCCCTTCATCCATAGTTAATTAGAGGGTATTATACCTCCTGAACAAATAACACAAGGAGATTTTCTCCCGTTAGTGCATATTTATAATGTATGTACTGTATGTATCAAACCATGATATTGAGCAGTTGTACTATAAAGAAAGAATATTCAAATTACAGGTCAAAATAGAATTTAAAAACTAGCTCTGATACCACTAAAACATGTTACACCTTATCCCTCTATAAGGCATAACATGTTCCTGTAGTATACATAATGAATTATCGAACTTCGCCTACTGATAACCCATTAAATACACTACAAGAAATTTTAAACAATTTCTTATGTCTTTTTACAGTAGTGAGTACTTTTGACAGGTTTTAAAACCTTTTACTCAAAGTTAAATTACATAACAAATCTGCAATATCAATAGATTCTATAAAAATTTTGGTACAGTGCCGTCTGTATTTTGAACAAAACAGTTCTTCAAAAACCTGTAAAAAAACACTTCCAATATATTTGTTTCATTCCCAAACTCTAATATGGCTCAACACAAATCAATTTTCTCAATATTTGTCAAACTCAATTCAACCTCATTTTCAGTAGTTCCAAAAATAGAATGCAAAATGACTGAGTAGTTCAAAAGCTGAGATAAGAGAAGTATAATACAATATTTTTATAGGCCAAAATAATTTACAACTTTAGTTTACAACTGCTCAAGACCAAGTACAATATATACATACAGTTCACACACATTATAACAAAAATTACAAGGAGGTGGTATACTCAAAATACCAGGCAAAATCCCAAAAGTGTAGCACAAGCAGCCTACTTTATCTGTCTGTCTACCTGTGACAGCAATGAAAAAGCTATCGCTGAGTAAAATTTACTCAGTGGTGCACAATAACAATTTAAAATACTGTATATAAAACTTTTTTTGACAATAAATAATTCAAATAATTCACAATTTCATGTCACAATTTTCAAAGCTCATATAATACAAATTTGATCAAATAATTTAATAACACAGTGTTGCCAATCAATAGCACAACTTAGGTCATGACACAATTTTTTTTGAATATGCTGTGTTGTACACTATGACAAGGTATACTCACCCCACTAATCGAAATCAATGAGGGAGGTGGCTAGCAAAATAATGAGTACTCATCCATACTCACCTCAGACTGGCAAGTCAAAGAAGGAGGAATATAGTCATACTTACCCCATAAATGGAGGAGGAACATAGTGATATTGCCATGCCAAGTGTGAATAAAAAATAATTTCAAACCATAATATTTAAATATTTCATACAAACCACAAATCACATTGTATCTCAAAATTTCCATTTATAAAGTAGGCAACACAATAATTTCCAAATAAAATTCTCAAAGCCAAAACAATAAAAAATTATTCATAACTCATTTCTCCAAATAAATTTTCTAGTAAAAGCAGTGAATATAAAAAGTATTGTGCACAGACCTGATTTGAGTTGCCTCTAGGTCTTGACTCAATGTTCCTTATACTTTTCAATATCATTTTCAACTAAAATACACAATTTAAAGTGTTTCAGTACTTAATTAAATTATTTCTAACAATAAAATCCAATATCTAAATTTTCTTAGTACTATTCCCTTCAATTCATTTCATTAGTCAACCTATAATGTTGACCTTTAATACACACTAGGTGAATTAATTTTAATGTTACTAATATGTCACATTTTATAGTCTCTAAGTGTTGGTATATGTTACCAATTTCATTTTAAAGCTTATTGCATTTTATTGTCATTTTCCAGATTTTATATGCTAGATTGCTCTAGCTAAATGTCTTATTTGCCTTGGTTTTTAGGTTCTGGTTAAAAGAGCAAAATTGTAGATTTATGTCTTAGTGACATTTTGGCACTAATTTCATGTCATTTGGAGTTTTCTGGACCAAGTTATGGTCATTTTACTATTGCTGGTCAAATTGCCTTTTTATTGTGAACTTAGCTCATTTTTAGGTTATTTCCAATTCTGGCAGGTTTTATACCCGAACTTGTACAAGTATTTTGACTTACTTATGGTCATTTCTGGGTTTGGTGGTCTCAACCAAAATTGTAGCCCTATGTCTAAGCTTTCCAATGATATAAATTTTAGGTTATTTGGACCTGTGTACATGGAGTTATGGCCAATTACGTAATTGCTGTTCAAATGGTAAATTTTTAGGTTTGAAAGGTTACAAATCCTGATTAGGCATTCTTTTAGGTCACTTATAGACAGAATTTAGGTATGCTCCCAAAGTGAAAGTTAGCACATTTTGTGCCCATTTTTGCCTCCAATTGGCCTCATACCAATTGGGGTCACACATTTAGGGTTATAAGCTAAATTGTATACTGCCCCAATTAACTACACTTTGCATTAAAATTTTACATTTCTAATGAACACCATACACATTGTATCTAGGTCAATTGTCCAACAATACTTCAATACAACCAATATCCAGCCACAATATACTTAATCAAGTGTCCAACAATTTAATCAATGTCCAAATACCAATTCAACTCAAGTAAGTCTCCATCACATTCAATTAATCAAATCCATATCTAACAACAATTCAATTGCTCAAACCTAATCCAACTAACCAAGATCAATAACAAACAACCCATTGTTCTTAAATCAACATTAAATATACATGAAATTAAGGTCTTCCTAAGCATATCAAGGCTGTCCAAATTTACACATATACATAAAGCTTCCAATTTCAATTCACAAACTCACAATTCACACTATACACATGGTAATCAACTCTTATACATTTAATAACTATAATTAACCTCCTTACCCATCAAATTCAAGTGGAAACAACTCAAACTTCTTTAATATCCATGGCTGCCGAAAATGGAACACCTCCCTAACTCATTAATTCTTCCAATTTCTTCCATAAATCAACTCATTTCAACACTAACACAAACTTTAACAAAGAAAGGAAAGAAAATTAGACATGTACCTCAAATGGAACTTGTCAAAACTTCTTCAAATCTCTCCCTTTTGGCTCCCAATATACTGCCCATGGTGTGTAGACAAGAATTAATGAAGAAAATTGTGTGGAAAGTGGCTTAAAGTTATATGCATGGAGCTTGGTCCCATGGCCGGCTATGGAGGTTTCATGGAGAATTGATTTCGCCAAAGTGAAGAGAGGTTGAAGATGAAATGAAATCTGTCCCAAAATGCTTTATATAGTTCCACTAAAGCTCACTTAGTGGTTTGTTTAATCCATAGTGCTCCACTAACTCATTTAAACATTTTAATAATCCAAATAATTAAACTTTAATTATATTAAGTTTTATCCCTTAATTCCTTTTATTTATTCTATATATTTGACTTCTAATTTTTATGGCATTTTCAAAATTTAACACTACTAATTTTTTATGGACATTTAGGTCAAAAGTCAACTCTAGGTGTCAATTGACCAAAATGCCCCTCCTCGGGTTGTACTCCCGATTTTTTGGTAACACCGATTTTTGTCGGTTTCTCAATTTTTCGTTTTTCTTGTACTAATTAATTAAATTTTCTTCGATATTTTCTAAATCAATTATACCACAATAGATATTTATTTAAGTCTTAAAAATATTTCCCAAGGTTCCCCGTGGTCCACGGCTAGTCAACAGTCCTAGCCGCAACTTCCCAGTGCGGTCACCCATCGCTAGGATTTTTAGCTCGTTTAACTTAATCACATTTTATTGCTCTTATTTTTCCTTTATTTTTCTTGTATTTTCCTCTATTGTATTTCATTATTTCATGTCTCCTCACTAACATTTAAGTGTAGTTTCAGGCATTCTAGCTGTCCGGACAGACACTGGTCACCAGAACAGTAGAACACACTACCAAATATAGGGGTGTTATAGGGAGGCTCAGTCATATAACCAAGAATGTTTCCTTATTTAGAACTAAGAAAGACAAAAGGGGAAAGTTTGGCAAGAAGCAAAAGAAGAATAAATTCTAAAGAAGAATTAAGTCAGGCCTTGCGATAGGAAGCGGATCTAGTTCGGGATCAGATACCTTTGGTTGTGTCAGATGTGGGAAGTCTCATCAAAGACTTTCTAAGTTTGGGACCTCCCAATGTAACAGGTGTGGTCAAGAGGGGCACATGTCTAAGGAGTGTCCCAATATGGAAAGGATGGCTTCTCAACAAACAGGGTTAGGCAGTGTGGTTCAACCAGCAACGAGACTGATTTCTATGGGTCCCTTATCAGGAAAGGGATGAAGTAGAGGGTGAGGTTCTTTTTCCTCTACAACAAGTTCATAAGGGAGGGGTTTGACAGCACTAGCATGGATCTTTACCATGGCACAATAGGAAGTTAATACCTCCAACACTATAGTGTTAGGTAGCCTTTGCATTGGAAGTTTCAATATGCATGTTTTGATTGATGCTGGTTTGTTAAGCCCAAAATAGTTCTAAGATTGGGTTTAGTAATCTTGAGTTTGCAATGTTTATTGCTTATTAGTGGGTCCAAGTGTGATCATTTAGTGACGGAGATGATATGTTATACATGTCCAATGATGGTGGAGGATAAATGCTTTCTAGTTGACTTAGTGGTCTAGGAATTAACAGATTTTGATGTCATTCTAGAGATGGATTAGCTCTCAGCCAATTATGCCACCTTAGACTATAAGAACAAAGTGGTAAGGTTCAGAGGACAGGATGGGTCAAAAGTAATTTTTCAGGGAGATCATACATCATCATTAAAGGGGATGATCTCTGCGATGCAAGCCAAAAAAATGCTCTAAAATGATGTGGAGGGTTTCTAGCCCATGTTAGAGGGGTTGAAGAGAGCAGAAGTGGACCGGGATCAGTTCCTATGGTAAGAGAGTTTCTAAATGCGTTTCCAGAGGAACTACCTAGTTTACCACTTGAGAGGGAGATAGATTGAAATTGATCTAGTACTTGGTACTGGACCTATATCTATTCCTCCTTACAAGATGGCTCTTACAGAGTTAAAAGAGTTAAAAAAATAGCTATAGGAATTAGTAAATAAGGGATTCATCCGACTGAGTACTCCTTATTGGGGTGCCTTAATATTGTTTATAAAGAAGAAGAATGGATTCTTAATGCTATTCATTGATTATAGGCAGTTGAACAAGGTCACTATGAAGAACAAGGTCTCTTTGCCCTGTATTGATGATTTTTTTTATCAAATAGCAAAAGCTAGTTATTTTTCAAAGATAGATTTGAGGTTAGGATATCACCAGTTGAGGATTAAAGAGACAGACATTCTGAAAACTACCTTTTAGACTAGAAAAAGGCATTATGAGTTTCTTATAATGCCATTTAGGTTAACCAATGCCCCAACTGCATTCATGGATCGCATGAATAGGGTGTTCAGGCCTTATCTAAATCACTCCGTGATCATCTTTACTGATGATATACTAGTGTACTCCAAAAGTCTTAGAGAATAAGCACAACATTAAGAATATTTCTATAAACATTGAGATAACATTAATTATATGCCAAGTTCTCTAAGTTTGAGTTCTGGCTAAAGATTATATCCTTCTTGGGGCATATAATGCCAGAGAATGGAATTAAAGTGGATCTTAAGAAGGTTGAAGTAGTGGTAGATTGGCTGAGGCCAACTAAGTGACTGAGATTAAGAGTTTCCTAGGTTTGGCTGGTTATTATAGGAGATTTGTACCTTATTTCTCCAAGAGAGCTTGTCACACCCCGGCTTAGTGGGCCCCAGCTCAAGCCCCTCTATGGGTGGCCATCTTGCCAGCGTACCCCTCTAGAGGCCGGCGATGCAACTCAAATCGGTACTGTCCGCTTTGGTGGAGTTCAATCCCTTGGCTCTGCAGAGCTAGGATTCGAACCCATATCACCTCACGGGTTTGCTTCGCCTCAGCTCAATTGGTAAGAGGCGAAGCAAACCCGTGAGGTGATATGGGTTCGAATCCTAGCTCTGCAGGGCGAAGGGATTGAACTCCACCAAAGCGGACAGTACCGATTTGAGTTGCATCGTCGGCCTCTAGAGGGGTACGCCGGCAAGATGGCCACCCATAGAGGGGCTTGAGCTAGGGCCCACTAAGCCAGGGTGTGACAGAGCTGCTCCAATGACTAGGTTAACTCATAAGAATAAGAGGTTTGAATGGAGTGATGAATGTGAGGATAGCTTGCACAAGCTTAAAGAGTATCTAATTTCAGCAATAGTATTGGCTTTGCCTACAGGCAATGAAGATTTCACGATTTACTGCGATGCCTCTAAAGTGGGTTTGGGATGTGTTCTTATGCAGAATGGAAGAGTAATAGCTTACGCTTTAAGTTAGTTGAAGAAGGATGAAGCTAATTACCTCACTCATAACTTAGAAATGGCGGTTGTACTCTTTGTCTTAAAGATGTAGAGGCATTATCTTTACAGAGCAAAATGTGAGATCTTCGTAAACCACAACAGCCTCCAGTACATCTTCAAGCTGAAAGAGTTGAATCTCAGATAGAGGAGATAGGTAGAACTACTCAGTGATTATAATTGTACAATCTAATACCATCTGGGAAAGACAAATGTTGTTGTAGATGCCCTCAGTTAGAAATCATTTGGCAATTTAACTCATATATCCGTAGAAAGCTAGCCAATCTTGAATGAGTTGCACCAATTGATTGGAAAAGGGCTATAACTAAAGTTATTAGTTAAGGGTACCTGGATAGCTTAGATAAAGGTAACACCAATGTACCTAAGGAAAATAGCAGAAAAATAACATGAAGACCTTGAGTTGGTAAAGATAACAGAAGTGGTACAGAAAGGTAAGATCATTGAGTTTCGTTGCAATGGAAAATGAGTGTTAAGGTATGGCAACAGGTTATGTGTACCAAATGATATCAAACTCAAGGGAGACATTATAAGAGAACTCATAATCATAGGTATAATGTGCACCCTGGAGCCACCAAAATATATCAACACTTAAAGAAGGTGTATTAGTGGCCTTCCATGAAGAAGGAGATTGCATAGTTTATATTTGCTTGAGGCCTATCAGAGAGTGAAATTGGAGTGTCAGAAGCCAGCGGGAATGCTCAGCCCACTACCCATTCCAGAGTGGAAATGGGAAAACGTAGCCATGGACTTTGTTGTAGGGTTACCAATAACCTCCAATGAATATGACTCGATATGAGTTATAGTGGACAGGTTGACCAAGACTACTCACTTCATTCCTGTTAGGGCTAACTATTCTATGGATAAGTTAGCTTAGGTCTATGTAGTAGAGATAATATAGCTTAGGTCTATGTGGTAGAGATAATAAGGTTGCATGGAGCTTTAATGATAATAGTCTCTAATAGAGGACTGCAGTTCACATCAAGGTTTTGGCACTGTCTTTAAAATGAGTTAGGCACTAGGTTAGACTTCAGCATGGCTTTTTATCCTCAGACAGATGGACAATCAGAAAAGACCATATAGACTTTAGAGAATGTGCTAAGAATGTGCGTACTTGACTTTGGAGGATCGTGGAAAAAGTACCTTCCCTTAGTTGAGTTTGCATACAATAACAGTTATCACTCTAGTATCAGAATGGCACCGTATAAAGCTCTATATGAGAGAAAGTGTAGGTCTCTTATTTAGTAGGAAGAAGTAGGTGAAAAAGCTTTAGCTGGAATGGAGTTAGTGGAAATCACCAATCAATCCATATTTGTTGAATCTAGTTGTTATAACCCCCGATCCAGCAGTATAACAGCTGAACCGAGAGTGTTACCTGTAATTTCATGACCTGTGATAAGGACTATATCTTAATTTCATATGAACTTTCCACACTTATCACAAATTACCGTACTTCGCCTATCGGTAACCCATTAAATATACTACAAGGGATTTTAAAACAATTTTCGTTCATTTTTAAATTTGTGGGTAAAATTTTTTTTCAGATTTTAAAAACCTTTATTTAAAGTCCAAACATAAATTAAATTTTTAGATATTTAAAATCTCTGTAATTTTTACAAAAATTTCGACAGAGTGCCGTCTATATTTTGAGAAAACAGTTCTTCAAAACCTGAAAATAAAGACACTCCCAATATATTTCTCAATCCCAACTCCATTATTCAATCTCATTTCACAAATCCGCATAAACCGCTCAATACACAGTGTAAATTAAATCAAATATTAAAACATCTCATTGAGGTAAACAAATTAATTTTCACATTCATGGGAGCATTAAAATTTAATAGTGCAAAACTTTATAAGTATATAAAATCTCAAGATAATATTACAATAATTTGTATTTGATTACAATCGAAATATATGTATTACAAAAGAGTTGGTACAACTGCTCAAAGAAAATTTCATACATATAATTACAGAATTACATCAAAAGCTAATGTACAAGGGTATACCTATGATATACCCGAGAATAGTCTCACTATGCCTTTTAGTAATCTTGCCCAGCTGCTTTATATTTTCTTTCACCTGCGATAGCATACAAAGCTATCATTGAGTGGTGAACTTAGTGGTGCACAAACTAATAATTTAAAACTTAATACAAGTTATGCTTGACAATTCAAAACGAATAAAAATTTAAAATTTCTAAATTCTTCAAAATTCATAACATTCAGAAATCAATATTTTCATTCATGAAAATTATTCATTTGAATAACATTTTGATCAAATAGTAACTATTTATCTACATTTCTTTTAAATCCCGAAACAATACAAAAATATTTTGAATCACTGACAAATTATTTATTTCAACCACAATTTATCAAACTATGCATAATTTAAAGAGCGTTGCCAACAATTCACACAGTTGAACCCATGACCCAAAATTCAAATAGATGCCGTGTTGTACACCACGACATTTCACACTCTCCCAATAACCGAGGCTAAAAGGGAGGAACAAAGACTAGCTAGTATATATGAGTACTCATTCAAACTCTTCCCCAACTGGCAAGCCAAAGAGGAAGGAACTCGCCCCATCTAGGGGAGGAGATATCTCACTAGACAAGCTAATGAGAATTCACAACAAATTTTGCCATGTCAACTGTGGTTTCAAATCATATTCAAAACAATTTCTATTTACAAAGTGTTTACAAATCATCAACATATTTAATCATCATAAATTCATGCTCAAGGTTGGCAACACATCATTCTTAAAATTTATAATCCTCAAAACCATGCAATAAATCCTTAAATGCATAAGAAAATTTACATTTAATTTATACAATTTCATTCAACAAATTAAAATCCTCAACACAATAAAATTATAAATCATAAAATAAACTTATTCAAATCAATTTAGAAGTGAAAAGTAACAAAATAGTTAGTTGTGCACAAACCTTATACGAGTTACCTCTTGGCCTTGACTCGATGTCACGGGTTCTTTCTCGGTATTCTTTTCCACTGAAACACATAGTTTCACAGTGTTTCAGTATCACCATTTATCATAACTCCAAAAATAAATTCAAATCTACTTATACCTAGCTTTAATATGCTAAACTTGACGTTCTTTAAATTTTGCGTTTCGGCGTTACTATTCACTATACTATTCAAGTCAATTTATTGACTTTCTAAGGCTTAATGGGTATGGGAATTCCAACTTTACCCACATACCACATTTTGGTCACTAAATTTATTGGTTTTGATTATTTACTCAAATTCTAAGTCTTTTAGGCAAATTTGCAAATTTTCAGTTTTGGTGTCTTAAGTTGCACTGTTCCATTGGTCATTTTTCTGTTAGAATTTGGTAGAACTTCCTTCATAGAAAATGTTCCCTATTGTCTTAACTTAATTCTCCTTTTTGAATCACTCCATTTGGAGTTTTGTAACTCAAGTTATAGCCATTTGAATCATGGCTGCCAGATTGGACTTAACCCAGATTTCTGGGCACCAAACTGGTTCTGGCAGTTTTAGGTCACCAATTTTGGGTGGCCAAATGACTTGGTTAATAGCATAATTTGGGTTTATGTTCTTCTTGAAACTTTTAGGTATATATCTCAACTATCCACTAGTAAAATTTCAGGTCATTTAGACCTGCCTAGCTCAAGTTATGGCCAAATGAACAAACACTGTTTATTTGGTCATTTTTGTACAGGTCAGACTACAAAAATCCAGATTTGGTCAATTTGTTCACTAGGTTTCGGTCACTTTTTGGGCATGATTCCTAAATGAAAAATGTTCCATTTTGTGTCTATTTTCATTCCCAATTGGTCTCATACCAATTGGACTTGTAAATTTTCAGTTTTGGTCCCTCAAAGGGACCTTGGTCCTGCTACCTGCAGGTTGCCCATAACCAATCCGAATTCAAGCCTAATTCTAACACTTCCAATATACCTCAATTGGTCACTAATGACCATTTTTCACCTCAAACAAGGTCAAACACACCATTTGACCATTCTTCTAATTTTTAGCTTCCAAAACCCTAGGTGCCAAACCCTAGTTCACATTTTTGTCACATTTACTTGATTCAAAGTATACCAATATCATTCCTCAACTCAAGTAAGCTTCCTAACATATTTAATTCAATCAAATTCATACACACACATCAAAACCCTAGCTGGCTGAATTTTCCTTTAATCCTCTAACAATTAATTTCTTTTCATTTTAAGCATAATTCTAAGTTAGTTAAGCTATAAATACAATAATTAAACTATAAATTCCAAATTTAGCTACTAACCTTGAATGAAGCTTTTCAATCTTCAATTCCCTCAACTTTTTCTTCTTTTTTTCTCCTTTAACCTTCTTTCCAAGATTTGCTAAAAATTTTTTCTTCAAGAAAATTAAAGGTTTTATGGTGGAATTTAGTGTTTAGAAAGCTTAAGAATAAGCTTTCATGGAGGAAAATTAGAGAGAGAGAACTTGGGAGAGAGAGAGACGGCAATGGAAGATAAAGTCTCCTTTTTTTTTTCTTTTCTTTTATGAGTTAGTAAGACCACAAATTTAAATTAAATAAATTTTAATTATAATAGTTATGGCATCATGCATGATGTCATCTCTTTTCACCTTTTTCATTTTCTTTTTTTCTTATTTATTTTTTCATTAGTTCTTTAATTTAATTTTCGATCCTGAAATTTTTTTTTCTCCGATTTTATTTGACAGTTAGGTCAGGAGTCAGCTTTCGAGGTCAATTGACCAAATTGCCCCTCGCTCGTTCAACCCGGTTTGCAAATAATTCAATATTTCTTCCGGCTCCCTGACCTAAATATTTGACTAGCTTAACAATTCTTTTTCATAATTTTCTCTTTTTCACTATGCTCGTAATGGTCTTAAGGACCGTGGTGTCACATTTTAAGGTTTGAAATTTGAGTTTAAATCGTCTTCGCAGTCGTTCCCGAGAAGGTCACCCATCGCTGTGACTCTCAGCTCGTTTAACTTCTTATGTTCTGTTTTTCTTATTTATACTTAACTAATTGACAATTACTAATTATTTGTGTTTATAGTTTATCTAGTTGTCTTAGATGTGGTTCTAATCTCCTTAATTGTCCGCACCGACATCGGTCACCGGAACAGTGAAATTTACCAGGCTATACAAATAGGGGTGTTACATCATTATTTCTATTTAATGGCCCAATTCCTCCCTAGTATAACTTTCCTTATTTCGGATACTGGATTTTAATGCGATACCTTCTTTCAGATGTCATCTTACATTTTCTCTTTTCTACTGCAACATCTTCTTTCGGATGTTGTCTTATGTGTTCTTTTCACCACAACAACACTTTCCTTCGGGTGTCAGCTTACATGCCTTTTTAGAATCAATACGTGTATTGCGACACCGTCTTTACATGCTCATAGATATAGATTCATTTCAGTTTGCAGATCTGCTAGCTTATCCTCCTACAAACTATATGGTTTCTATCTTTAATCTAGGTAGAATCTTGGACCTCAATAGTCTTATAACATAATATTAGGTAATTCAAACATTCTTACATCCATAAAGGATTGACACTCATCATGTTCACATCATTCGTCATTATCATATACTTGTTTACATATTCATAATAAGGAAGGATTGACATTCATCATTTTAATGCCAATTGGCATCATTATATAATCAATTTCATATTCAAAATAAGGACATAACCATTTTCACATAGCATTTAGAATCAATCATATTAATTCCTCATAAGGCAGATTCCCAAACTCATTTTGCAATCATAATTAGACCTAGAGAAAGACATTTTCAAGATTAGTTCCCCTCATAAAATATGTCAATTTATGTCTTAACTTTTATTAGAAATTAATTTGATCCAATTTAGACGTGTAGAAATTCATTTATACCCCTTTATGTGCAAATTATTCAAGAAGGAAGATTACCATTTTAGGGGAACACCTATTCGGTACCTTGTTTTTTTATCAACTCCTTGGGTACTCTAAAGACAGAATAAACTCTTATGGTCTTCATACAATTTATAGCTTAGGGTCTTAACTTTCATTTGAATTAGGAATCACCCCATTCCAAGGTCTAGAACTCAAGTTTTGCTCTAATATCTACATACTGTCTAGTTTTTACATAATCAGTTCTGATTACAAACAAAATTCATAGTTCCTGTTCATAAACTAATTTGACAATTCTAAAGACAGATTCAATTAAAGTAGTCTTCATAAAATATCTTTATTCATGTTCTAAGTTTTCAAAAATTCAAGAATCACTTAATTTAGAGGCCTACATTATGAGTTATAGCTAAATTACCAACTACTATTCCTAGATGCATTTTCCTAGAAATTTTAGGTTTCTAGATTTCTAATTCAAGTTTGCACTTAATATTCAAGCACTTTACACCCAGAATTTGTACAGGGTCTCCAAAGCAAAATTTTAAGCCTATGTCTTAAGTTTCCAAAGCATCTTATAACACCTCAATTGGAGATGTACAGAAGGAGATATGCCATGTTTACTACACGAAGGTTATAGGGCTAAATTCCAAGAAATTCTAGTTTTGCAATACCAAATTACACTAAAATTTTATCCACCCTACCCTAAGAATTAGGTCTGGGTCAAAACATGTCTATGTCTTAAGAAAATTTTGGTATAAATTACATCTCAATTGGAGCTCTATAACTTAACTTATAGCCAAATTAGTATAGACTATTTACTGGATATACCAATCCTGGCAGTTTACAAATTATGATTCAAAAAGTAACAATTTTAACTACGAGCTTAGACAAAAACTTACCTCAACTTACTTCCAGTAATTTACTCCTAATTACAACCTCTTTTCATCAAAAATTCCAAGTCTAATTCAGTGTATGGATCTTGGTCAGCCACACCAATAATTCTGCTTCACCCTTGGTTTGCCTTCAGCTCACTCAATCTTCACTTTCCTTTATCATTTCCACCAAAATTCCCACCAATCCTCAACTCAAATTCAATAGGTACAAGACTTAAGAATAGATTAGTATTCTTACCTTGAATTTTGAAGTTCAATCTAGCTGTTTTCTCCTTTGAAATATCATATTACTCCCACTTGAATTTAGCCCATTAATCTTGAATTCTTTCTTCACTTTCACTTTTGTTTCATGGCTTGTTCTTTAATTCCTTCAATTCCATCACAAAATAGCATCTTAGATTCATGAATTAGGGTTTGTATTGGAGCTTGGATGAAAGAAAAATGGAGAAGAAGAGAGAGAGAGATGGCTGACTGAACATGATAAGGAAGAAGACACATTTTTTTTGTTTTATATGCTCTTAGATATTTTTCCCTTCTTAACATATGTCTCTTTACCATTGGTCTCATTTAATTAGTGATTAATTAGTTTAACTAATCACACTTAATGACCTTAATTAAACTCAATTAGATGCTAAGTTGGAAAATCTCAAATTTCCCTAAAATTTCATTAACTTTACAACAAAGTCCATAGGTGTCTTTTACAATCTTTTACTTTAACCTCTCATTTAATCTAATTTACATACTATATTCAATATTTGAATTTTTTACTAGAATATACTGAATACAATTTGTAAATTTGGGGCATTATAATAGGAGCTAGTAAACAGAAGAGTTATATAAATCTCCGCAGGAGAGAAATGGTTTTCTAGGAAGGGGACATTGTGCTTCTGAAGTTATTTCTAATGAAGGGTGTCATTCGATTTGGAAAGAGAGGCAAACTAGCTCGAAGATATTTTAAACCATATGAAGTGTTGTAAAGGGTTGGGAATATATCTTATAAGTTAGCTTTGCCATCAGAAATGGGGAGAATCCATCCAATGTTCCATGTTTCTATGTTAAAAAAGCTCATGTCGGATCCGAACAAGGTTATAAACGAACCAGACATAGAAATTTCAAATGATCTTATGTATGTTAAACAACCTATTCGGATCGTGAATACTTAAATAAGGAAGCTGAGAAACAAAGAGATACTTATGGTTAAAGTGTTATGGAATCGCCATAACATGGAAGAGTGCACGTAGGAAACTCATGATTCCATGTATAACAATATCCCCACCTTTTCTAGGTAAGTTATATATGTAATGTTATGCATGTTATGCTGGTTATGATTTGTTTTGATGTGTTTGTTTTAACATTCGAGGATGAATGTTTTTAAGGAGGGAAAAATATAATACTTGCCATTTTCTGATGTCAAAATATCTATCCTTGATGGAATATTCTAGTAAAAATTTAAAATTTCACTAACAAAGGAGTGGCGGCAAGATGTAAAAATATGTTTATATATGTGTATTTGAGGTATTCCAAATGTATTGAAAAAATAAAAAATGTTTTAAAGGTTTTCAAGTGTTTGTTTTAGGCAAAAAGAGTTTTGACAGCCGAAGGATGGACTTTTAGCAGTTGAAGTCCTTTTTATGGTTCAAATGCCCATTTGGATAAAATGGACTCCAGCAGCTGAAAGTCACTCGACTATCAAGGGTATTGTAACACACCTATTTGCATAGCCTGGTATATTTCACTATTTCGATGACCGGTGTCGGTCCGGATAATTAAGGGGATTAGAACCACATCTAAGACAATTAGATAAGCTCTAAACACAAATAATTAGTGTAATGGCCCGGCCCACTAATGATATTTTCCGCTCTGGGTTGAAGCCCTCACGGTTTTAAAATGCGTCAATAGGGGTTAGGAACCTCCATCTTATAAACCCAGCATCTGTAATGGCCCGGCCCACTAGTGATATTGTCCGCTCTGGGCCGAAGCCCTCACGGTTTTAAAACGCGTCACTAGGGGTTACGAACCAACAAGTTATAAACCCAGCATCTCTCCCGTGTTTTGTCGATGTGGGATTTGCCTAGGGTGTTACAATCCACCCCCCTTATGGGACTCAGTGTAACACCCTAGGCAAATCCCACATCGACAAAACACGGGAGAGATGCTGGGTTTATAAGTTGTTGGTTCGTAACCCCTAGTGACGCATTTTAAAATCGTGAGGGCTTCGGCCCAGAGTAGACAATATCACTAGTGGGCTGAGCCATTACATTTATGGTATCAGAGCCGCTCCGCATGCAACCTTGAACGATGGTGGGGCAAACCTCAGTGAGGACGCTGAGTGTAACACCCTAGGCAAATCCCACATCGACAAAACACAGGAGAGATGCTGGGTTTATAAGATGGAGGTTCCTAACCCCTATTGACGCATTTTAAAACCGTGAGGGCTTCAGCCCAGAGCGGACAATATCACTAGTGGGCCGGGCCATTACATTTGTGGTATCAGAGCCACTCCGCGTGCAACCTTGAACGATGGTGGGGCAAACCTCAGCGAGGACGCTGAGTCCCATAAGGGGGGTGGATTGTAACACCCTAGGCAAATCCCACATCGACAAAACACGGGAGAGATGCTGTAACACCCTAGGCAAATCCCACATCGACAAAACACGGGAGAGATTGTAACACCCTAGGCAAATCCCACATCGACAAAACACGGGAGAGATGCTGGGTTCATAAGTTGACAGTTTGTAACCCCCTATTGACGCGTTTTAAAACCGTGAGGGCTTCAGCCTAGAGCGGACAATATCACTAGTGGGCCGGGCCATTACATTTGTGGTATCAGAGCCACTCCGCGTGCAACCTTGAACGATGGTGGGGCAAACCTCAGCGAGGACGCTGAGTCCCATAAGGGGGGTGGATTGTAACACCCTAGGCAAATCCCACATCGACAAAATACGGGAGAGATGCTGGGTATATAAGTTGATGGTTTGTAACCCTTATTGACGCGTTTTAAAACCGTGAGGGCTTCGGTCCAAAGCGGACAATATCACTAGTGGGCCAGGCCATTACATTTATGGTATCAGAGCCGTTCCGCGTGCAACCTTGAACGATGGTGGGGCAAACCTCAGCGAGGACGCTGAGTCCCATAATGGGGGTGGATTGTAACACCCTAGGCAAATCCCACATCGACAAAACACAGGAGAGATGCTGGGTTCATAAGTTGTTGGTTCGTAACCCCTAGTGACGCGTTTTAAAACCGTGAGGGCTTCGGCCCAGAGTAGACAATATCACTAGCGGATAGAAGCCCTCACGGTTTTAAAACGCGTCAATAGGGGGTTACGAACTGTCAACTTATGAACCCAGCATCTCTCCCGTGTTTTATCGATGTGGGATTTACCTAGGGTGTTACAATCCACCCCCCTTATGGGACTCAGCGTCCTCGCTGAGGTTTGCCCCACCATCGTTTAAGGTTGCACGCAGAGCAGCTCTGATACCACAAATGTAACGGCCTGGCCCACTAGTGATATTGTCCGCTTTGGACCAAAGCCCTCACGGTTTTAAAACGCGTCAATAGGGGTTACAAACCATCAACTTATATACCCAGCATCTCTCCCGTGTTTTGTCGATGTGGGATTTGCCTAGGGTGTTACAATCCACCCCCCTTATGGGACTCAGCGTCCTCACTGAGGTTTGCCCCACCATCGTTCAAGGTTGCACGCGGAGCAGCTCTGATACCAAATGTAACAGCCCGATCCTTCTCCAGTTAGTATTGTCCGCTTTGGCCCATGGGCCTCACGGATTTGTCCCTTGGGAGGTTTCATTCCCAAAAGCGCGCTGACCAGGTGAGGAAGGCTCCCACATATATGGCCCAAATCTTTTCTTCCTGTTTCCGATGTGGGACACGAAGTTTCCACCCCAGTGCGTAGCTGGTTGAACAAGCACGTCCCAACCCCATCCCTGGGTCGTGACAAGCCCACCAGCTTCCGCCTAGTGCGTCCTCGCACCACACACCGTACTAGAGGGAGTCCAGCTATGATACCATAAATGTAATGGCCCGGCTCACTAGTGATATTGTCCGCTCTAGGCTGAAGCCTTCACGGTTTTAAAACGCGTCAATAGGGGTTAGGAACCTCCATCTTATAAACCCAGCATCTCTCTCGTGTTTTGTCGATGTGGGATTTGGCTAGGGTGTTACAATCCACCCCCCTTATGGGACTCAGCGTCCTCGCTGAGGTTTGCCCCACCATCGTTCAAGGTTGCACGCGGAGCGGCTCTGATACCATAAATGTAATGGCCCGGCCCACTAGTGATATTGTCCGCTCTGGGCCGAAGCCCTCACAGTTTTAAAACGCGTCACTAGGGGTTACGAACCAACAACTTATAAACCCAGCATCTCTCCCGTGTTTTGTCGAAAGGGGGGTGGATTGTAACACCCTAGGCAAATCCCACATCGACAAAACACGGGAGAGATGCTGGGTTTATAAGTTGTTGGTTCGTAACCCCTAGTGACGCGTTTTAAAATCGTGAGGGCTTCGGCCTAGAGTGGACAATATCACTAGTGGGCCGAGCCATTACATTTATGGTATCAGAGCCGCTCCGCGTGCAACCTTGAACGATGGTGGGGAAAACCTCAGCGAGGACGCTGAGTCCCATAAGGGGGGTGGATTGTAACACCCTAGGCAAATCCCACATCGACAAAACACGGGAGAGATGCTGGGTTTATAAGATGGAGGTTCCTAACCCCTATTGACGCGTTTTAAAACCGTGAGGGCTTCAGCCCAGAGCGGACAATATCACTAGTGGGCCGGGCCATTACATTTTTGGTATCAGAGCTGGACTCCCTCTAGTACGGTGTGTGGTGCGAGGACACACCAGGCGGAAGCTGGTGGGCTTGTCACGACCCAGGGATGGGGTTGGGACGTGCTTGTTCAACCAGCTACGCACTGGGGTGGAAACTTCGTGTCCCACATCGAAAACGGGAAGAAAAGATTTGGGCCATATATGTGGGAGCCTTCCTCACCTGGTCAGCGCGCTTTTGGGAATGAAACCTCCCAAGGGACAAATCCGTGAGGCCCATGGGCCAAAGCGGACAATACTAACTGGAGAAGGATCGGACTGTTACAATTAGTAATTGTCAATTAGTTAAGTATAAATAAGAAAAACAGAACATAAGAGGTTAAATGAGCCGAGAGTCACAGTGATGGGTGACCTTCTCGGGAAGGACTGCGAAGTCGATTTAGACTCAAATTTCGAACCTTAAAATGTGACGCTGCGGTCCTTAGGACTATTGTGAACATAGTAGAAAAGAGAAATTCACAAAAAAGAATTGTTAAGCCGATCAAATAATTAGATCAGGGATCCGGAAGAAATATTGAATTATTTACAAACCGGGTCGAACCGGCGAGGGGCAATTTGGTCAATTGATCCCTAGAGCTAACTCCTGACCTAACTGTTAAATCAAATCGGAAAAAAGAAAATTTTAGAGTCGGGAATTAAATTAAAGAACTAAAGAAAAATAAATGAAAAAAAAGTGGAAAAAGAAAAAGTGATTACATCATGCATGATGCAATAAACCTAATAATTAAAATTTTAACTTTTAGGATAATTTTTGTCTTATTAAAGGTTAAAAATTCAGAAAAGGAAAAAAAAAAAATAAAAGTCCTTCTTCTTCATTTTGTTGCCGTGACATATCCCTCTCCCAAGCTCTCTCACATACCTCCATGGAAGCTTGACTCAAGTTTCATAAACCCTAATCTAGCCATAATTTTCCTAAGGTTTCTTAAGTAAATCTTGTCCTTAAACCTTGATTCACCTATTGATAACAAAAAGGAAGAAGAAAGAAAGAAGTTTTGAAGGGAAAAAAAAATTTCTGCACTAAGGTTAGTGATCCAAACTTGAAACTTTTGGTTTATTTCTTGTGTTTTTAGCTTAATGAACTTAGAAATTAACATAAAATGAAGTGAAAACAAGTGTTGGAGGACTATATGGTATTTTGGCCAGGTAGGGTTTGAGATGAGAATGCATGAGTTTGATTGAATTAAATGTGTTATGAAGCTTGAATGAGTTGAGAAATGGTGTTTATATGTTTGGAATTAATTACATGTAACAAAGTAGTGAGTTAGGGTTTGGACCGAGGGTTTTGGAAGACAAAAATTGGAGAAATAGTCAAATAGTGTGTTTGACCTAGTTTGAGCTGAAAAATGGTCATTTGTGACCAATTGTGGTATGTTGGAAGTGCTGGAATTGAATGGAAATTCGGATTGCTTAGGGACATACTGCAGGCAACATGACCAAAGTCCCTTTCAGGGACCAAAACTAAAAATTTACCAATCCAATTGGTGTGAAGCCAATTGGGAATGAAACTAGTCATAAAATGTCACATTTTTCATTTAGGAATCATGCTTAGAAAGTGACCATAGCATAGTGAACAAATTGGCCAAATCCAGATTAGGCAATCTAACCTGTACAAAACTGACCAAATGAGCAGTGTTTATTCATTTGGCCATAACTTGGGCTAGGTAGGTCTAAATGACCTGAAATTTTACCAGTAGAAAGCTGAGATATAGACCTAAAACTTTTATGAAGAACACAAGCCCAAGTTATGTCCTTAACCAAGTCATTTAGCCACCCAAAGTTAGTGACCTAAAACTGCCAGAACCAGTTTGGTGCCCAGAAAATCTGTGTTAAGTCCAATCCGGCAGCCATGTTCAAATGGCTATAACTTGAGCTACAAAACTTCAATTGGAGTGATTCAAAAAGGAGAATAAAGTTAAGACAATAAGGAATAATTTCTATGAAGAAAACTTAGCCAAATTCTAACAACAACATGACCAATGGAACAGTACAACATAGGACACCAAAACTGAAAATTTGCAAATTTTGCTTAAAAGACTTAAGTTTTGAGAAAACAACCAAAACCAACAAAATTGGTGACCAAAATGTGGTATGTGAGTATAGTTGGAATTCCCATACCTATTAAGCATTAGAAAGTCAACAAATTGACTTGAATAGTGTAGTAAATAGTAACCCCGAAACATAAATTTTAAAGAACGTCAAGTTTAGCATATTAAAGCTAGGTATAAGTAGTTTTGAATTTATTTTTGGAAATTTGATAAGTTGTGATACTGAAACACTATGAAGCTGTGTGTTTCAGTGGAAAAGAATACCGGGAAAGAACCCGAGGGATCGAGTTAAGGCCAAGAGGCGACCGTATAAGGTTTGTGCACAACATCAATACGCTTTAAAATTCATTTACAAAGTGCATGAAATGTGTATTATGCTTTTGCTTTAAATTGTTAAAAGTTTATTTGTGTATATTTAAAATGGCAATAAATGTTTAGTAAATTATTAAGATAAGTTTTGAAACTACAGTGTCATGACCATAAATTTGAACACCTCACTAGCATGACTAGTGGGGGAAATCAGTTTCGAATTTTGATTCATTCTCTGGCTGAAGTATTGAGGTGTGTGCTAGTAGAAGAAGAAAAAGAATTGGTTCCCATATATTTGAGCTAGCTAGCCTTGTGATGTGACTTCTCCTTAGCCTCTGGCTACTGAGATGATATTTGTTTCGAATGGCATGATATAGCTGTGTGTTTTTATGAAATTTGTTTTGAGACTTTTGAAATGAAATTATTTGGATTAAAATCTCTTAAATCATGTTTTGAATTTATATTACATGTTCAGTTTAATTTTTAAATAAATATGATTTAAATTCCGCATAAAGATTATTTTAGTATGTTGTACACCACTGAGTCCTAGTACTCAGCGATGGTTGTTATTGCTGTCGCAGATATAGAGACTAGAGGAGCAGCAGAGTAAGCTGCTGAGGATTGAGGAGCTACCTACTGTGAAGTTTATCGGGTATATTTTATACCCTGATTGTAAGAATTATTTTGATGTATGTAATGTATGTAAATGTAGAAAATGGTCATGAGCAGTTGTATAGAGTTGTATAAAGCTTGTAATTAATTTTGGTTTGGATTTTTCCTAATGTAAATTTTTGGAATGATGTATATAAATTGTTTTATCTTTAATAAAATATGAATGAAAATATTTTGTTTTAATTTGAATGAAATTAATTGGTAGTATTTTGATGACTGTTGAATTTTGAAAATTCAGAAATGATATTGAAATTGGTTGGGATGGTTGTGAAATTGATGAAGTTATTAAGATAAATCTTTGGAAGTGCTTTTTACAGGTATTTGAAGAACTGTTTTCTCAAAATACAGACGGCACTCTGTCGAAATTTTTATAGAATTTGTGAAAAAATAAAATGGGATAAAAATCTTAACTAGTTTTCAAACTCTAATTAAATGTTTTAATACCTAGTAAAAAATGCTCACCACTTATAAAAGTAAGAAAATTGTTTTAAAATCCCTTGTAGGATACTTAATGAGTTATCGGTAGGTGAAGTTCAATAGTTCATTAGGTATTCTACGGGATCATGTTATGCCTTACAGAGGGGTAAGGTGTGACAGGTATAAAAGGGACCAAGGCCTATGTTTCTACCTAAAACACTTGAGTTTTCTCTCCTTCTCTCTCTTAATTGTTAAAGCATACAAGGAGCTTTTCGAAGAGATTTCCTTAGATTTTTCAAGATCTAGAGGTGAATTCTTCCTTTTAGAAGTTTGAGAGAGTAGATTCAAACTTTATAGTTTTCATTCTCTCAACTCTAAGCTCCAAAAAAAGAGATAATATTCTTTTCTTCTTGATCTATTAGGTAGAACTAAGAAAGTTGATAAGGAATTAGGTTTTTATAACTTCAATTTTCTGTAAAATTGTTTTTATGATGAGTTTTGGGAATTTTATGCATATTAGGGTTAGGGTTTTGTGATTTATGTTGATATTGTATGTTTTTATTATTATTTTAGTCACGCTTTAGTGTTATGGGCCTTAAATGGCTAGTTCCCCTTGATGGATTTAAAGAAATCCATGAATATGCTATGTTGGGTTTGGGAAAAACCTAAGATTTAAGTTTTTGGTCAATGTATGTAGGTATTAAGTATGATTTCCAGTTGTTTTAGGCCCTAGAGAAGTGCATATGTGTTTGGTTTGAATTTTGGAACTTTGAAGTGAGTTTTCATATTGAAGGGAGCAGGATTCTGCAAGTTTTTAACTTGGGAATTCTGAAAATTCCTAGGTTCAGCTACCAAACCTTTGGTTTTCGATAGCCGAAGCATGCAGTTTCTCAGAAAATATGGAAATTTTCTAGGTTTGATAGCTTAAGTCCTAGACTTTGGCAGCTGTAGTGGCTACTACCCAAAATGGGTATCTGATGTTCCAAGGTTTGGCAACTGAAGCCCAAGACTGCAGTAGCCAAACTTGGTTTTACTCAATTTATTTCTCCTTTGATTCCAAGGTTCCAAAACCTAATTTCATGGTTCCTAAAGGCCTAGAATAAGATGTTTATTATGTGTATAGAATTTTAGAACCTTATATAACTCTCTAGGGTCTAATTTATAGGATCGAGCTGGAGGGACTTGGGAAGTTAAGGATCCGAAGATAGCAACCGTTCGAGTTAATTTAAAGTTAATAAAATGGAAACTTTAAAGTTAATTTATGATCATCCTCATGCATTATGTCATATTTATTTAGGATGTATATATCTAGCACACGAAGATGTTGCATAATAACATAATTGTTATTGGTGGATTAATGAATAATGGATGACCCACTGACTCCTCCTATGTTTATGACCATGTTATGTTATGTATGTTATGGATCCATAAGTAAATATATTGGGAGATCTTTACAATGCCCATTAGGGGAGATCTCTAAGTTGTCTCGGTTGCATGACACATGTCATATTTTAAGCGACAGTTCTAAGAAGCCTCTGTATGAGCCGAGTACATTGGATTTTTGGAGTTGCTGGTGATAAATCCATTCTAAGTGAAATGTTTATGATGTGAAAACCCATTTGGATGATGCATTGCATATGTATAAAATAAATGATATAATTAATTTGGTTAGTTTACTCACTAAGGTTGTTTAAGCTTGCCCTTTTCCCTTAACCCCCAGATACAGTTTTGCTGGATTAGAAGAGATCTTTGAAGAGATCATCAAAGATAGTTTTAATGCTCTTATTTATGTATGATGTATGGGTAGATGGACATATAAAATGTGAATGTGTAGTATTGTATTGATAACAATAGAAAATTTGAGTTTTGTAATATTTTAAATATGAACATTTATGTTAGCTCTTTTTGGAGTGTATATGTTAAACCATTACACTTTAGTGGTTTTCTATGTATGTTAAGGTTCAAATTATGAACCACTTTTCTGTTAAAGATGTTTATGTGTAAATAAAAAGACTAAAGTATAATGGTTGGTTATATGTTTGAGTCTTGATAGCATAGATGTTAAAGGCATTTTATCAGGTTTAGGCTTGTTATGGGTTCTGACAGCTTTAAGCTAACCCGATCCCTAGCGTCAATAATGGTCCCTAGCTTGGGTCATTACAGAAGGAAGCTATTATTAAGCCTTGAAAGTGTTAAATGATGTTGCAATTATTGCATTTAATAATGAAAGCATATAGTTAAGATTAATATATCAATGACAAAAACCCAATAAAATGGCAAAATAAATTACATAAATCTAAGTATCTTGCCTGCATATTCCATATTCATCACAATGATATTGATTCTTTACAACTTGAATGCATTCGGATCTATTTGATTATTAGTGAAAGCATCCAAATTAGCAAAAAAAAACTCAAAAAAATAATTGTTAAGAAGAAAAGAAGAAATTACATCATAGATTTTATAGATCACAAGCCACATGATGCAAGGTAGCTGAAAAATGACACAAAAGATTCAAGTTTCGATATAGAAGCAAAACTATATTTAATTTTAAGCAACTGAAGATTGAGGTTTACAAAGTAAGTTATTGGGGCAAAAGCAAAGAAAGGAAAGAATATGGAAATCAATATTATGAAAGCTAAATTCAATAAAAGACATCTTATTCTACAACGCTAATTACATAATTAAGCAACTAAAATGTGTTTTCCTACAAATTGTAACATCAGACAATTATATAATCATCAATCAATTAGGCAACAAAAGTAAATATGAAGTATGGACTGATTAAGTTTGTATAAATCTTGATTAATATATACCCATTTGGATTTACAACTAAAAAGTAAAGATGATAAAGTAAAGAAGAAATCGAGTGAAGTTATAATTAAATTCCCTTCTAGATACATTCATCTTTCATTTATTTTGAATTATAAGCAGCCTATACATCACAGTGTCATAGTGCTAATTCAATCACTACACAGAAACCAACTAATCAAGGTAAGTTATATCATATGATTGAACAGTCAAACAAAAAAATCATATAAATGCCATGAATCTATTCATGTTATTTAAATTATAATAATATCCAGGGTGCAAATGGCTGTAAAATGAAAGTTTATGTTAAATTAATATCTCAAGCACGCATTCTCCAAGTGCATTTGTTAAATTTAGTGGCTTTTCTCTGCAAGCATGTTCTTTTCCATTCTCTACATCCTAACAAAAGGTATAGGAAAATGGGGTGTCAAATACCTCAAAATAAAGTTATAAAAGAGTGTAGTGTGTAGATGGTTCTTATTCATTTCAGATTTTCAGTTTCTAAATGCCACATTCAAATTAAATATTTTCTTCATTAAATAACAGGAGAATTCAATAACAGTAATCTCAACAATTAAAATAAACCCCATTTACTTAAGCTTAAGTCTTCAATCCCTAAGAAACTAAAATCAGAGCACTCAACCTACTGAACTTTGCTCTACATAATCAAAATTCTCATATTAGAAGCAACATTTTTTTTTTAAAAAAAAAAAAAGCAAAATTGGAATACAAAGTATAGAGGATCTCAAAATTACCTCGAGCTGAAAGGCACAATCTTTCAGTAATTGGTTTGAATTTGAAGGGGATTCAGAGACAATTTCATCATTGTAATTACTTTGAATTTCTTCAAGCTCTTTTATTTCACTAAAATTATAAAAAAGAAAAATAAAGAGAGTTAAAACTTTTGAAATAAAGTATACACTACAAATGCCATTTCAAGAAAATTTCAAAAAGCCTTGTACCATTAGTCTTCAACAAATATGGCATAAGAATACATACATATTTTGCATATAAAATTTTGAATAAATCCACAAAAAGATACCTTATAAAATCTCCTTTTAAAGCAAGAATTTTTTAATATTGAAAGCTTATGTCATGCCCATGATTGGCCCATTTTGAGACATAAATAGCAGATGCTAGAATTGAAACATTTAAATGTTAGAGATCTGTGTTAACAATAGTAGGCAAGTATAAAGTTGCTACACAATATAGTGAGCTTCATTAATAATCTCAAAGAGCAAGCAAAAAAAAATGAATGAACTCAACTCACATATTTTAAAGCTTTCATTAAATTTGGATGTGAGCTAATTGTTTCTTCTGCATCAAAAACTCCAATCCTTCTAAGTTGGATTTCTAATATTATTCGACAATCATGCTCTGTGTCCATAAATAAACATGGTTATAAAAGTGTGTGTGTGTGTGTGTGTACAAAAAAAATTGCAACTTGGCATTCTGGAAGCCCAAGAGAATCCAACTTCTAATTTGCAAAACATATGCTACTTATATGTTTTGAGTCCAAACAAAACATATGATTACCTAGCTTGCACTAATCAAAGGTTCTAACCAAAATTTTAACCAAGCCATCACAATTATCTCTAGAGTTTTCATAAAATAATGGTATGAAAAGGAAAATAATAATTAAATGCCCATATCTACAGTGAACAACATGACGCAAATTTCCTACCACCACCTGTCGCAAGGTATTTTGCGGTCGCCTGGATGAACACTCACCGAAGTGGGAAAAGTGAGGAGTCGCCACTTTAATTTTGAGGGAAATTAAAAAAAACCATTTGTGAAAGTAAGTTAGAATAAAACCACTTCAAAACAGAGATTCTAGGTTCGGGGTCCATGAATGGGTGGGGAAGGTGTTAGGCACCCCACCTCATCCCTCAACGAGGGTAAGCAGATTTAACTTCACGTTCTTCATAGTTAGGAGGGTTTGAATGGAAATGTTAATCCTTTTGACCGAAAGGAATGTTTGATTTTCACTAATCCGGGTTACCCAGATACATAAGTAAATGAGACGACCTTAGTGAGTTGCGGTTTCATATTAATTTTATTTCAGGAGGAATCATCTTACGTATTTGTTGAAATTTAATTTGGGAATCGGATAAGAACTCTCCTCCGATCTCCTTTAAATATTTATTAAAATTTTTAAGCTTGAGAATCGGATAAGAACTCTCCTCCAATCTCCTTTTAAGTATTTATTAAAAATTTTTAAGCGGAAATCGGATAAGAACTCTCCTCTGATCTCCTTTTAAGTATTTATTAAAAATTTTTAAGTGGGAATCGGATAAGAACTCTCCTCTGATCTCCCTTTAAATATTTATTAAAATTTTTAAGTGGAAATCGGATAAGAACTCTCCTCCGATCTCCTTTATTTTAATAGGGATCGGATAAGGACTTTTCTGATCTCTTGAAACTTGATTACAGCTACCCGTCACGAAATCCTAGAACTAAGGGTTTTGGAATTTAAAGATGTAGGGGCATGGAATAAGGCTTCTTATAATTCATTGGTACCTTGTATCCAGTCAGGAGATACCAAACCGAATTTTCCGACCTTCCTATGTGATCGCCTTACCAGTACCTTTTGATACCCGATCTATCCCATTTATCTATCTTAAAGTTCGGTTTTACTCTGCCTTGTGTTGTTTTACTCAATTATCTTTTGCATTATTCTAGTGATTCGGCCTTATTATTTTCTCGAGTCATTGTTTAGACCTTTTATTATTTTTAAAGAAACCCTTAAGATACGATTACCTACATTTTACCCGACCCCTTATACATTACTCGAGACTAGAAAACTTGCATTTAGAAATAACAAAGATTAATGAAAAGAATGGACTGATCAACAAAGGAGTAAACCCGAGAGTAACCTTTTGGTATTCTTTAGCGCAATATAAACTTTTTAAAAAAAAACTACGTACATAAGAGAATAAAGGAAATGCAAAAGAATGAAAACGAGCACTTAATAAAATGGCAATACGAGCACTCATCTGTAGGGAGCCAAATCTATTAAACTAAGTATTGAATCACAAAGCTTAATAGAACTGCAGGTTTGATAACTGGAAGGTTAAGGTCCGCCTTGAAATGAAGGATGCTTCGCTAAAATGCAATCGGGTCGAAATAATACCCGAGTTTAAATGAGGTTGAGCCTGGACAATGGGAGTGGAACTAAATAAAACAAAAAGCTGAAAATGAGAGCACCACAGGATAATGAATGAACTGAAAATAGAGAGTTTCAGTATTCAAGAATCCCTTTTGCAAGAAAACACTTTAGAAAACTGGTTTCAAAAGTTTTTCTTATGAACGCTAAAAAAAAGCAGAGTAACGAACTGAATTAAATTTCAGAGTTCTTCCACTATAGTCACTGCCCTCTTTTTTTTTTTGAACAGTTTTTTCATGCAGGTATTTATAGGAACCGGGTGCTCCCCATGAAGGGTCAGGATCTGTTTTGGGGGAGATGGAGGGTTAAGATTTTAAAGGACATGATCTAAGGGCTCAGGAATTAAAGAGAATCAGAACGGACGGCTGAGATCCCTTCCAGAGTATTTGTCCTTTTCTCTCTTCTAATCTGATGGCCCAAAATTTCTTGTCAAGAGCGATCTGAGGGCTAGGAGTGAAAGGCGCTGATCTTGTCATTTTTCTTCTTCGATCTGAGGGCTCTGAGCTCGTCCTTACAAGTAAGATCAACGGTGGAGATTAGGATGTACAGCGCTGTCCTGACGTACTCTGGCACATGTCAGTAGTGCGGGCGATTCTGGGGCGTGCGGTTGAGATTTCACCTGCAACGCTTTAACTACCTCGGCTCTGATTATGACGATAATCGGCAGGAGCTGTCTCATTCTCTTTGTCTTCCGACCTTCCCTCCTTTCCGGTCTTTTCAGCGTGATCCTTTTCCGATCTCTCATACCGGGTTCCTCTCTTTCGATCTCTCCTGACACGCTCTCTTCCGATCTTTCATGCCGATCTCCCTTCTACCGATCTTTACCACACCAGTCTTCCTTTTCGTCGGGTTCGGTACAGTCAAAGCATTTATTTCCCTCAATTCTCGAGGCGTCCGCTTCGTTTTCTGCTTGCAATAAATGCTCAAATTTTCCTATATATATACCTTCAACCGGGAAGCCCTACCTCACTTGACTTTCTCCCCTATTCTCCTCATTTTCCTTGTTCTAGTTGTTCCGGCAACAATTCCGGACAAAATGACCGCTTTTAATCTTTTTCCGGTTGTCCTCTTCATTCCTTGCCTGAAAATTTACGATCCCAGTGATCGAAAAATCATGACGACCTTATTTGATGACAGTGAGAGAACTGGACTAATTAACCGATCTGGATCGAGGACCTCGATCGTGCCGATCTCGAATCGTTCGCCCGATATAATCGGCGAACTGGCTTCGGGCGAGAAGACTGCTAATATTCCCCTCAACACTGGTGACTGCTCTTTGGCGTTCATCTGGCTCCTCTTCACACTGGGTGTTCCGACAGCGGCTCAGTTTCGCGGTAACTTTGATGACGACCTCTCTCATTCTCATGAGAGTCATAGTCCCCCCAGCCGGTCTCCTGGTCAAACACATCTTTTGACTCAGCCACGAGACTAGGCTTTGACATAGGCCTTTTAGATAGGATGTTCCGCCGGTCTCTAAAGATCGCCCTTATGATGTAATTAGACCTTTAATGTAATCCGATCTCTAAAGATCGCCCAAATGATGTAATTAGACCTTTACTGTAATCCGATCTCCAGAGATCGCCCAAATGATGTAATCAAATCTTTTCAGAAATAAAATTTATTTTGACAACTGTTGTTTTATTATTATTGCATTGATTATTTTCCGATCTCTGAAGTATTTATCCGATCCGACTCTTAGTTTGAATGACACTTATCCGATCCGTAATTCAAAACACCTTAATCTGCCGCTCTATAGTTAATCGATCTCATTATGGAATCTCTGAAATATTCGTGAGACGTGTCAGAACAGCTGGCTAGTCCCGCTATCCGATGCACTACCTGGAACATCGTGAGCATTAAATGCTTGGACGAGTATAAATAGGGGTGGGGTTAGCCAGTTGCTCCTTTATGTCATTTTCAGTCTCTCGCGAACAACTTCCAAATTCTCTCATTTTCTCAAGTTCCTCCGACACCGATCAGGCTCCAGTAAGGGTTTTGATCTTTCTTTTAGTTTAAATTTTCTGTTTCCCTTCAAAATGAGCAGTGCTGAGGGTCAGAGAGCAGTAAGCCCCCCTTCCATTCAGTTCTCGTGGTCGTCCAATGAGGTAGAGGTGGTCGGACCAAGCGCGCAGCATGAACTTCCTAGGGTCTCCGTTCCAGCTCGGGGACAACCAGCACCATCAAGGCATGTGCCTTCTTCGGGGAGGGAAAATCTTCCCATGGGCGAGCTGCCATCAATCTTGCAAGAAACCGACCCGCAGTCGTTCAGCCAGGAGTACAACATCCGGCCTGATTCCTACGAATTGATTAAGTGTCACGGCGATCTTCGTGCCGATCACTTCTTCGAGGAGAACGATATGATCGTGGTCTATGAAGAACAATTAAAGGCCGGGCTGCGGTTCCCTCTTGACGACTTCTTTAAAGAAGTTTTAAAATATCACCAAGTGTGCATCGCTCAAGTTCACCCGAACTCGTGGCGGATCTTAGTAGCCTTCCGAGGCCTATGCCGAGCTAAGGGGCTCCGACCTACAGCTAAGGTGTTCACTGAACTGCACCGGCTAACTCGTCGTAAGGACGAGTATTATTGGTTCTTCCAGGCGAAACCCCATTATGGGCTTTTTACCGATCTACCTTCCTCCTTGAAGAATTAGAAGAACCGCTTATTGATCTTGAGGAGCAAAATTCCGAACGCTTTTGAGGGCTTCCCTCGGAGCTGACTACATCAGGGTCCCTTACTTAAGAAGCACATCACCTTAAATAGGGAAGAGGGTGCAATGGTAATGGAGTTGAAGGAGCAGGCGTCCAGAGAAAAGTTCTCTTGTTTGGATGCAGTGACGGCCGAGCTACACCATTGAACTATGCAGCTGGTCACCGGTCAAGATCGCGGGCTTCAGCTCTCTGATCTCGGCATCGGTATTTTCTATATCTCAGATCTTTGGACCTTAACGATCTCACTGACCTCTTCTTTGTGCAGGTATGGCAAGCGGCGAAGCCTCAAAGGAGAGTCGGAAGCGGAAGAGAGAGATCTCCCAGAAAGTACGGGAGATGAAGCGTTCCGAGCTGCTTCAAACAACTGGTCATGAGCCCGGGGAAATACAGGAAGGCTCGTCTCAACCTTCTGGGCCTCCGGTCATAGAAGTGGTCCGATCTCCTCCTCGCCGAGAAGAGTCGCCTCCACCTCCTCCAGTTGCTCCGAGTGCGGAAAGGGGTCCTTCCCAACCTTCTGTGAGGTCCCTTTCCCGCGGTGCCCAAGTGCTGATCCACTCGTTGGAGAAAAACCGCACAGTTCGAGAGAACCCTGGTTTCGCCAAGGTCTTGGCGTCCTCCATCTGTCTTCGAGAAGATCGGGATAGGCTGTCTCCGGATAACCTTGATGATATCTTGACCAGATCTATGAGCCTGAACGTGGAGTGTTTGGTGAACCAGCACATGGTCCGGGAGAAGGCTCATCGCCTGGGTAAGGAAGTCGAGAGGATAAGTCATGAGATGTCTGCTCTCGGATCCCAACTTTCGTCCGCTCAGGACTACATATCTCAAATTGAGGGACGAATGAAGTTCTATGAGGACAAGCTGGCCGAGCAAGCTCATGTTCTGGTCTAGCGAGATCGTGTTCTCGAGGGAGTTCAGGCGCTCCGAGCTGATGAAGCTGCTCAACTCGCTCATCTTGCTGAGGAGCTCAAGGCGAAAGAAGAAGAAATGGTGACCGGAGTGGCCGGCGCTTATGTGAATGCTCATAGAGATCTCCTGGCTGAGCTCAAGAAGCGTTATCCTGAGGAGGACTTCTCCTGGATGGCCAACCTGGCTCCCGAGGACGAAGGTGAGGATAGCGAAGGGGAGGCTGAAGGTGAGAGAGAAAATGAACAACACGTAGTTCAGGCTGGGGGCGATCCCCCAGCCGAATGACTTGTATAAATTTTGAAATGAAATGAAATGAAAGTTCCCCTTTTGTTTAATGATTGATTGTGATCGGAAAATTTCTAAATTGCGTAAGCACTGGATTGTTTGAACATATTAGAATGACAACTGAAAGTGATTATTAATCTAAGTATAGGAGATCAGAAAACACAATATGCATGAGATCAGTTACGAAACGGGACTTAATTAAAATTAGAAATTTGGCTTTGAACACTTAAGATTGGGATCATCTTTAAACCAAGTCGAAACTTTTATCATTCTCAAATTTTTAAATGAGAGATCGGCAATAAGACTGGTGGTACGAAGGCCTTATGTTGGTTCAATCTTATTTGACAAGAAAGATCGGAAATATGATTAAATGATCAGGGGACTCGAGAATTGGATTGAGGGATCGGTGAGGCTTTAAATGACCTGGAGACTTGGTATTAATTAAATTCTTTTTGAGGGGAGATCGGAAGTGTGGTTGGTTGGTAAAGGGGACTGTGTTGGGGATCGGCTTCAAAGTTTATTAATTTCGGGGGATCGGCCAAAATATGGTGTTGACAGCTGCCCCTCTTTACATAATTTCTATTGAAGGGAAAAATTTTCCCGTGTAGGAATTATGTAAAGATTCAGACTCATATTTTGGACGATTTAAAATTTGAAATTTGAAATTAAAGTCCGGAGGCTAAAATCCACTTGGGTCGAAACCTTGAGGTTGGTCACAGGAAATTAAAATGCTAGAAAATTAAAATCAACTTAGATCAAGGAACCAGAGGTTGATAGGAGGAAATTTAAATGCATGAAATTAAAATCAACTTAGATCAAGGAACCAGAGGTTGATAACATGAAATTTAAATGCATGAAATTAAAATTAACTTAGATCAAGGAACCAGAGGTTGATAGCGGGAAATTTAAATGCATGAAATTAAAATCAACTTAGATCAAGAAACCAGAGGTTGATAGCGGGAAATTTAAATGCATGAAATTAAAATCACCTTAGATCAAGGAACCAGAGGTTGATAGTGGGAAATTTAAATGCATGAAATTAAAATCAACTTAGATCAAGGAACCAGAGGTTGATAACATGAAATTTAAATGCAGAAATTAAAATCAACTTAGATCAAGGAACCAGAGGTTGATAGCAGGAAATTTAAATGCATGAAATTAAAATCAACTTAGATCAAGGAACCAGAGGTTGATAGCAGGAAATTTAAATGCATGAAATTAAAATCAACTTAGATCAAGGAACCAGAGGTTGATAGCAGGAAATTTAAATGCATGAAATTAAAATCAACTTAGATCAAGAAACCAGAGGTTGATAACATGAAATTTAAATGCAGAAATTAAAATCAACTTAGATCAAGGAACCAGAGGTTGATAGCAAGAAATTTAAATGCATGAAATTAAAATCAACTTAGATCAAGGAACCAGAGGTTGATAACAGGAAATTTAAATGCAGGAAAAATTAAAATCAACTTACAAAGCAAGCCTAATCTTGACACAAGAAGTTTTTTTCCGATGAAGTGTACTTAACAGGATCCCGAAAGCCGATGATTAATGGAGGACAAGTTACAAGACTTGGCCTACAACCTCATTTCTTCGGATGCCCCTTGACTTTCTTCTTATTTTGCGAAAAGCGCCCTTGCGGGTTTTCACTTTCCCTTCGTCCATTTGACTAGAAGCGTCCTTCCAGGTTTTCACCTCTAGTTTTTTTTTTCTTTTTTTTTTAAGCCATTCCCTGCAAATCTCATAGTAAAGTACGTGAGATTATCAATTTCAAATCCAAATCTTATAGCAAAATTTTAAATGATTAATAGCGCATCAGGTAAAAAAGATTAAAGAAGGGCAATGTTAAAGAAGGAAAGATAAAAGTAAATAGATAGGAAAATATGACTTTATTATGGTTTTAGAAAACAAAGGTACAGTGTCAAAGGAGAAGGGTACAAGGATAGATCTCACATATTCCTTGTAGTTAGCTCTGAAGTCTTTTAACTGCCATTATTTCAAGTACTCTGAAGCCTCATGCCATTACGGTTTATTTCCATCCTTGGTTTCATTGCCCCGTTCCTTATTTCTCCTTTTGGTTCTTGGGATGCCCTTTCGGGTTTTCACCCCTATATATATATATATATATATATATATATATATATATATATATATATATATATATATATTTTAGCTCGCTCTTTCAGGACGCCCTTTCGGGTTTTCGTCCTTCACTCATTTTACAGAAAGCGCCCTTTAAGGGTTTTTGCCTTCTTTCACACATTTTGCTAGGAGCACCCTTTAGGGTTTTCACCCCTACTCTTTTTTTTTTTTTTTATTTTTTTTAGGTATAGTATCTCTTGACGGTGTCGGCATTTACAGGTCTTGGAAATTCTTCACCGTTCATGTGGGTCAAGATTAAGGCCCCACCTGAAAATGCCTTTTTAACCACATAGGGACCGTCGTAGGTTGGTGACCATTTGCCCCGGGGATCGTTTTGAGTTGGCAATACTTTCTTCAGAACTAAGTCCCCAGGTTGAAATTCGCATAGGCGAACACCTTTGTTAAATGCCCTGGCCATTCTTCTTTGGTACAGCTGTCCGTGACATGCCGCCGTTAGCCTCTTCTCATCTAGCAAATTTAATTGGTCCAACCTTGACTGGATCCATTCTGACCCATCAATCCCTGATTCTTTTAGAATTCTTAGAGAAGGAATTTCTACCTCAATGGGTAATACAACTTCCATCCCATAAACCAACGAATAATGAGTTGCACCAGTTGAGGTCCTTACAGAAGTCCGGTATGCGTGAAGAGCGTAGGGA
This sequence comes from Hevea brasiliensis, assembly GCF_030052815.1. NCBI lineage: Eukaryota > Viridiplantae > Streptophyta > Magnoliopsida > Malpighiales > Euphorbiaceae > Hevea > Hevea brasiliensis. The sequence continues at coordinate 90,919,734 of NC_079498.1, read as the reverse complement.
AGCATATCATGCCAATCCCTATATGTGACCGTCATTTTCTGAATTATCCTCTTAAGATTTTTGTTTGCGGCTTCCACTGCTCCATTCATTTGGGGACGGTATGGGGAGGAATTGAGATGTCGAATCTTGTATTGGTCACATAACTTCTGGATCTTTGGGCCATTCAAGTTCTTGGCGTTGTCAGTGACAATTTCGTTGGGGAGACCGTGCCGGCAGATAATATTATTTCTTAGGAATTTGAGAAATGTGTTCTGCGTAATGTGAGCATATGATGTCGCTTCGACCCATTTAGAAAAATAATCGATAGCCACCAGGATAAATCTATGCCCATTGGATGCCTTAGGGTTAATGGGACCAATCACATCGATGCCCCACATTGCGAAAGGCCATGGCGAAATGAGATTGAACAGTTGGCGAGGCGGAACATTTATCGGATCCGCGTAGATTTGACACTTATAGCACCTTCGGAAATACTCGATGCAGTCTTTTTCCATGGTAGTCCAAAAATATCCCCGTCGCATGATTTGCTTAGCCATCATATGCCCATTAGCATGGGTGGCACAGTTCCCTTCATGAGTCTCGAAAAGGATTTTCTTCGCCTCTTTTGCATCCACACATCTCAATAATTCACCGTTGGAGCTCCTTTTGTATAGGATTTCTCCACTGGGGAAGTATCCCAATGCTAATCTCCGAATCATCCTCTTTTCGTTTTTGCTTGCCCCAAAGGGGAATTCTCTGGTTCTGATGTAGAGCAAGATGTCATGGTACCAAGGTTTACCATCAGGTTCTTCTTCGATCATGAAGCAGTAAGCCGGCTCACTTCTTGCTTTAATCTTTAGCACCTGGGTCGTCTGTCCTTCTTCCATCTGAGTCATAACAGCCAGGGTGGCTAAGGCGTCTGCAAATTGATTCTTGTCTCGACTGAGGTGAGTGAAAGAGATTTCCTCGAATTTCTTAGTCAGCTCCAGTAAGTACTTCTGATAGGGGATTAGCTTCGGATCTTTAGTTTGCCATTCTCCCTTGACTTGATAAATAATCAGGGCCGAGTCTCCATACACCTCCAACTTTCAGACTTTCATTTCGATAGCAGCTTGTAGACCCATTACGCAAGCTTCATATTCTGCGATGTTGTTGGTGCAGTCAAATCTCAACTTGATAGCTATCGGAAAGTGTTTCCCATCCGGGGATACCAATACAGCTCCGATTCCATTACCAGACAAATTGATGACTCGTAAATACATTTCCCAAACATCAGCTGGCTCTTCTTCTCCGCAGTCTACTTCATTAATATGCTCATCAGGGAACTCAAAGTCCAGAGCTTCATAATCCTGGATGGGGTTTTCTGCTAAGAGATCAGCGATCACGCTACCCTTCACCGTTTTTCGGGTCATATAGACAATGTCATATTGGGAGAGTATGACCTGCCATTTGGCTATCCTTCCCGGCACGAATGGGCTTTTGAATACATACTTGATGGGATCTATTCTGGAAATGAGCCATGTCTTGTGATTCAACATGTAGTGCTTGAGGCGATTCGCTGTCCAAGCTAGTGCGCAACAAGTTTTCTCTAGGAAAGAATACCTTGACTCACAATCATTGAACTTTTTGCTCAGGTAATAAATTGCTCTTTCTTTTCGGCCGGTATCATCATGTTGCCCCAAAACACATCCCATTGAGTTTTGTTGGACTGCCATATACAGAATCAGAGGCCTTCCAGCCACTGGTGGAACCAATACTGGTGGGTTTGACAGGTAATGCTTGATTTTCTCGAAAGCCTCTTGACAAACTGAATCCCATTGAGTGGTGTTATTCTTTCGGAGTAGTCTAAAGATAGGCCCAGCCTTAGCGGTGAGATTGGAGATAAACCTTGATATGTAGTTCAATTTCCCCAAGAAACTGCGTACCTCTCTTTCTGTTTTTGGGGATGGCATCTCTTGAATGGCTTGGACTTTGTCCGGATCAACTTCTATTCCCTTCTCGCTCACTATGAATCCCAACAATTTCCTAGATCTAGCTCCGAATATGCACTTGGCAGGGTTCAGTTTCAGCTAATATTTCCTGAGTCTCTCGAATACTTTCCTCATCACCTGTACATGGCTCTCCGCTCCCCGGGTTTTGATGATCATATCATCCACGTGCACCTCCACTTCTTTATGCATCATATCATGGAATAATGTGACCATGGCGCATTGGTAGGTGGCTCCAGCATTTTTTAATCCGAAAGGCATGACCTGATAGCAAAATACCCCCCATTGAGTGATAAAGGCGGTTTTCTCCTTGTCTCCCTCATCCATTGGGATTTGATTGTACCCTGATGCCCCATCGATGCACGAACACCGGCCTAATCCTGCTGCGTTGTCTACTAATACATCAATGTGAGGGAGAGGGAATTCATCTTTCAAGCTTGCTTTATTAAGATCCCTGTAGTCAACACATACCCTAACTCTCCCGTCTTTCTTCATTACTGGGACAATGTTAGCTATCCATTGGGGATATTTGACTACTTCCAGGAATCCAGCATCATACTGTTTCTTGACCTCATCCCTAACTTTGAGCAGTGTGTCAGGATTCATTCTTCTTAGTTTCGCTTTCTCGACCGTCCCTAATTAGGGGAATTTTATGCGTCACTATCTGGGGGTCCAAACCAACCATATCATCATAGCTCCATGAAAATACATCTAGGAATTCCATGAGCAATCTAATCATATCTCCCAATTCTTCACTTTCCACTACCTTAAGTTCCCTTTTCACTTCTTCCGTGCCTAAGTTTATGGTACGCGTTTTGTCTCCACAAGGCACTAGGGAAGGTTCATCCCTTTCATCCCTTTCTTCTGTGAGCTCCACCTCAGAATCACTTGAAGTAATAGCAGTTATGGGGATTTCAAAATTAACCAGAGGAATTTCTGAGTCTATTGAATTATTAGGTGTTAATTGATGAATGGTCCTGAATGAACGAAAATAGAATATATTATAAGGATGGAATTCAAATGGAGAGCAAAAAATAATTGGAAATAAATGCGCTATTAATTCATTAAAAATTTATGACATAAGAAAAGGGTCCATTTACAATGTTACACTTGCCACCATGGACAAAATGATCAAGTGTAGATAACCAAAGGTACTTTACTCGAAATTAAGTACAGGGATGTCCTCTGCTGTCCAGTTGTCCAACTCTTGCGCCTCAGCTATTGACGAGACCAGAGCCTCATACAAGGAATCTAGGTGGATGACGTCGATGGATGGTTCATCAGGTGATTCTTCAACCTCTGTCGGATTTTCGATGACCGGTTTAGTGAAGACCTCTGTGATTCTCGGGACTACTTTCATTCTCCCAACTTTCTGGTCAAATCTCTGATCCCGAAGTCTGTTCCTCATCCAGAACCGTCCATCTATGAGGGCATCTTCCTCAAATCCCAAACTGCAACGGCCCACCTTCTAGATAGCCGGTATAGGTTCAACAATTCCTTGTAACGTGGCGCCTAGGCCTTTGCCTTCTTCATACCCATTCGTCGACATTATCCTGGCTACCATAGCCATAGCCCCTTCATTTCTGGTTTCTTGTAGTTCAAGGGCCTGGAAGGAGCTTTCCAACGACTCCTCAGCCGCTTCCACATAAGGAAGTGATTGTGGCTTGGTGACCAAAATGGCTTCTTCCCCTCTCACAGTGATGATTTTGCCGTCCATGATGTACTTTATCTTCTGATGCAAGGTTGAAGGAACGGCATTCGCTGAATGGATCCACGGCCTCCCCAGCAACATAGTGTAGGCCGGTTCAATGTTCATCACCTGGAATGTGACGTTGAAGGTACATGCGCCAATTTGAAGTGGCAAGTCGATATCTCCCAACACTTCTCTTCTTGTACCGTCAAAGGCTCTTACCACCATAGCACTTTGACGTATATTTGATTGGTCAACTAGCAGCCTAGCCAAGGTAGCACTAGGCAGTACATTGAGGGCTGATTCGTTATCAATTAGGACCTTGGCCACTATACAACCTTTACATTTCACTGTCACATGGAGGGCTTTAGTGTGTGCCAAGCCTGCAGGATCTATCTCTTCTTTAGAAAAAGTGACAAAACTGGATACCTGGATTTGTCCTACTATCTTCTCGAACTGCCCCGGTGTGATGTTGGGGTTCACAAAGGCCTGATCCAAGATTTTCTGCAAGGCATGACGGTGCACCTCAGAGCTCAAAATCAGCGATAACAGTGATATTCGGGCAGGTGTCTTTCTCAATTGTTCCACCACATCGTACTCACTCTACTTCATTATTTGGAGCAACAGCTCCTCCTCTTCTTTAGGCCCGGTGGGTTCCACTTCCCCTGTTTTTTCAATCTCCTCTTCTGTGTTCTTTTGTAATTCTCCCATTTTTACTTTCCCCTTCTTCTTTTCTTTCTCTTCGTTCCCGTAACATCTCCCACTTCGAGTTATAAACTCGATTTCTTGCTCAGGTGGGGAGGATTTTGTGGCAGCGACGGGCTGAGGATTAGGTTGGGGAGTAGTATTGCTGGTAGGTCCGGCGTAAGTCATTCTGAAGTGCTCATGGGGAGTGAAACACAGTTTTGGAGGTGCCAGAGGTGAAGTAAGATTAGGAGCCGACGTACTGCTCGATGCTCCTTGGGTGAAAACTTGGAAATTGTAGTTCCAAGGGACAACATGAGTATTTGTGACTGGGAGCTGAGGCGGGGTTCGGATAATCGTTACTGGTGGTGAGGGCATTGGGGCATTGGGGATAGAGAAGGTTAATCTAGGATTGGGGGTAGAGGTATTCTGGCCAAACCTAGCGGTATTTACTTCGTCCTCCATTTTCGATCTCCTTTGGCATCTTAAAATTTTGAGGGACAGCAAGTTCTAGACCTCTTGCCGAAATCCCTCACAGTCTTGCAGCTCATGATCAGCTGCCCCTCCATGGTAAGGACATCCCGTACCTTTTCCTGATTCCGATACCTGAGGGCAAAGGTAACCTTCCCTCATCGCCATGGCAAAAATTTCCTCAAAGTGAGGAATTAGCTCTTCTACCTCTAGTGCCAACCTCTCTCTATCCGATTCTATCATGTTTACTCCATTGCCCACATTATGATTGGGCAACGGGTTTGAGGTAACATTGGGGAGGGAACCATTTCCCTCAATCTTCAACCACCCGTTCCGGATTAAAGCGTGCACTCTCCCTCTGAGTGCCCCGCAGTTGTAAGTTGAATGCCCTTGTGCCCCTCCATGATATTCACAACGGGCAGTGGCATCATACCACCTGGGGTATGGTGGCTGAATTGGGTCTAGGGGAACTGGTACAATCTGGTTTATACCGACGAGGTATCGGTATATTTCACTGAGTGAGAGGGGAAGGGGTGGATCAGGGTTTCTTGGTGGTCTGGGACTATTTTGAGGTGGCCTGGGTTGGGTAGGTGGAGGAGGTGGTCTAGGTTGGTAATTTGTAGATGGTGGGTATTGTGGGCGTGGGTGTGGATAATTTGGGAAAGGAAGTGGAATGTTTGCAACTGTTTGGCCATGAGGGGGAGGACATGGCCGGTAGTTATTTTGGGGAAATGGGGAATAATTATTCTAACGGGTGATGGAATGCACATCACCCTCCTTCTTCTTGCCAAACCTGGCAGTTTTCTTTGCAGGATTCTCAGTCAACTCCTGCAGCCGTCCCATTCTTAAGTTAGCTTCTATCCTTTCACCGGCTTGGATGATGTCAGAAAAGCTGTTGGAAGTGTTTCCAATCATCAAATTGAAGTAATGAGCCTTCAATGTTTCGATGAACAGGGAGCATAATTCATTATCGGTCACTGGAGGATATACTTCTGCAGCCTTCTCTCTCCATCTTTGGGCATATTCCTTGAAGCTTTCCCTGTCTCTCTGCACCAGGTTTTGGAGGTCCCTCCTTGTAGGGGCCACATCACAGTTAAATTTGTACTGTTTCAAGAATGCATCAGCTAAATCCTTCCAGGAGCGCAGTTTGCTCCTATCCAACTGTATGCACCATCTCAGGGCTGCTCCAGAGAGGCTCTCGTGAAAGAAGTGGACGAGAAGTCTGTCATCTTCCGTCAAGGCAGACATTTTGGCAATGTAGGTTGCCAGGTGAATGCAGGGATCTGAGTTCCCGGTGTACTTGTCGAAATCCGGGACTTTGAATTTAGGTGGCACCACCACATCTGGCACCAATCTCAGTGACGCCACATCGACTGAACCATACATGTTCAGTCCCTCGATTGCTCTCAATCTTTCCTCTAGAGCAGACAGCTTCTCGTTTTCCCTGGCCTTACTTTCTCCTCCTACTGCAAAAGATACTCCCCCAGCTGGGAAATGAGGGGTGGAGTGAACCGGAGGGATTAGTATTGAAGGGTATGGGTCGGCATTTGAGATAGCCGGGTAATGGGAGAAAGGTAGGTCATTATTTATAGTAGCCGGATTGACAGTGATTGTCGGATTCGGGATAGGTGACTGAAAGGTGAAGGAAGTTGAAGCTTGATGCGGATCATTTGTTGTAGGTGGTGGGGGAGGTAATGGTAGGTTAGGTTCTGAAGTGGGTTTATTTTGAGACATCTCCCTCATTAGTCTCATAAGTTCTGAGACCTGATCCTTCAATTCGGAAACCTATCCTTGTAGGTTCTGTACTTGTTCCTGATCTTCCATTATCTTCTTTGTTCGGGATCTTGTTAAGTACACTCGCTTGGGTTGAACTGTGTGCTTGGTCAGACTTGCCTTGTTTGAAGCAATGTTTGATTTTCTGTAGGGAAATAAATAAAAAAAAACTTTTAATGAATTTTGAATTTCGTAAAAAAAAAACTAAAGGTCCTGGTTCGGACAAAGGATACAGTGGCATTTGGGAGCCAAAATGAAATCTGCTGAAGGATGATTGCATTAATTTTATCATGGCATCATTCGATAGTCTGACCGTGAATGACAAGATTGAACGCGCGTCTTATGATACCTGTCCATATGGCACATCCAATTTTTCGCATAACCCTAGTGAGGGGGTTCCTACGGGAGTTATACTATTCATTCATCATTTTGCTAAACAATGGCCCAAAAGGTTTTCCATTAACTGAATATTTATACACAGCATTCTTTACATTAGCCTAGGCTCAGGGAGGCTCTTTATAATGAGATGACATTTTCTGAGATACTCGTATAACCTTTCTTCTTGTTTGGCAGGGTCGAATGCTTTTAGAGCATATTCGGATTCAGGAAGGAGTTCTTGTTTTCCCTGTGCTATCGTTCTCTCCAGCTGGTTAACATTCTCTTTCAGCTCTTGATAGAGAGCAGCTTGTCTTTCTTTCTCCTTTCTTTCCTTAGCACATTCTTTCAGGATATCGTTGATGAACATTGCCTGTTCCTTCAATTCAAGCTTCTTCTTTTTGTTTTCTTGTTTATAATCTTCTACGAGTATCTCTTGGTATTTCATTTTTTCTTGAAGCTTATTATTCTGCATTTCTACTTCCCTAACCACAGCTTGGAGAGAGCCTTTTTCCTCTTCCCACCATGCCTCTTTCTCTTCGAAGCTCATCTTTTCGGCCCTTACCTCTTCCCTGAGTCTTTTCACTTTTCTTTTAAGGTTCTGCTGTTGATCCTCCAACTGTTTTATTTGTTCTTGCAGTTGTGAGTTCTCAATGTTTGCCTTCTGTAGTGAGTCAGCCAGATGATTATTAGCTTCCTCTGGTAGGACATTTTGGCGAGGGTCACTGTCTTCGCATTTTGTTGAATTTACAGTTAAGTGTTCCTGGTCCCTGTCAGCCCTCCATTTAAGATAATCGCCCGTGGCACTCGGACCTTTAGGTGACCTCTCCATCAGAGTGATGTTTTCCCAAGATTTGCGAGCTATCTTCAACCCTTCCTCTTCCTCGAGCTCATGGTAGAAATGACCTTGGAGGTGTCCTTCAATGTTGATTCTGGATTGTGTTGAGCCAAACTGTCTCATTACTAATACCGGGGTGTAACTCGTGTATCCAGTCACTCTGATTAGGGATACCGATTGATTACCTCCCGTGCTGATCAAAATGGATTGACTCAACGTCCACAGCTTCCTCCAATAGTAGTCATGGCTATTGAAGCCCAAAATCCGCTCTTGCCACTGTGGCTCATTTTTCGGGCTGATCACTAATCGGGTCATTTTTTCGATGAGAGGCTGGTCAAGATACCAAGTTAATCCCTTCGTCTCCACAGGACACATATGACTAATAACCCAAAGGTGCAACAACTGGGAACAACACTTAATGGACCCCTTGCCTTGCTGTCTGCAGTAAGTGAGGGTTAAGAAAGTCTCGGCAAGTATTGCCGGTACTGGATTGACTTTCTATTTCTCTACTGCCCAGAAAATTTCCACAACACCGCAGGTTATGATTCCGGAAGGTCCAGGGAACAAGATCAAGCCGTAAATTGCTAAAGCGAGCATCAACGAAGCTTGATCCCACTGTTGATCTTGGATGCATTGATCCAACCCTTTCTTGAGGTAAGTCCAATACCATCCATGCGTGTTTCCTTTAACGGTTTCTCTCGCCTTTGCTTCTTTTGGTGGGATCCTCAGCATATGTGCAAACCGTTTCCAGGCCTGCCTATGTTCGAGGTGCAGGTAAATCCGATTCTGCGCCGCATAAGGAATTTCTAGCAATGCTTGATATTCTTCCATAGTGGGAGCAGTATCGATATCGTTGAAAGAAAACACTCCAAACTTAGGGTTCCAAACTAACAACATGGCCTTCAGTGCCGGGACTTGAACTTTAACTTGCATCAAGGTTGCAATCCTCCCGTATTTCTTCTCAAATTGTGCTTTGACCTGATCGGGAAACAACTTCCAACCATTGGCTAGACCCTCGAGACTGTTCATCCTGACTTCAATCTTGCTCAGGTCCAATGGGGGTAATGAGCAATTTTTGGGCCACGATTTAGCATTTTGTTCTGATTTAAGAACTTCTTCTGCCGACTGACTCGAGGATGCCATGTTAAAAATGATGATTATCCTTTTACAGACCTTATTTCGGTGATGCCTGCAGGAAAGACTTATTTGCAGGATAAATTCAGGTAATCTTGAATTATACTATTGGCAGAGTGACACCTACACATTTTCCTACCTGCACATTTATCAAAGTAGGAAAATGTGTAGGTTTTCTTAACAGTATGATTCAAGATTACCCTTAAAAATAAGAACAAAATAAAATAAACAGAATAGGGTAAGAGTAAGTATGCCCCTTTTGTCCTAAAGTAAAGGAAAGTCCTAATACCGGCTGGGTGCTACCTAATCGGACAGTTCTATCTTACAAGGTAGCTTGCTACGACTTCCAACTATCGTGATAGTTTAGCTCAAGGTCTAATTTTCTAAAAGCCACAGGTTCCCAAATTGCCCCTACTGTAAACAGTAGAGCCCCATTTTATCCGCCATGATACCATCGGGAAAATTCCACGGGTATCACAGTGAATAGAACGAGTTTCAATTTGAGCAGAAGCCTTCATGGATACTAACGGGGTAAAACCCACGGGTACCGCTACATGACTCCCTCCTACTTTCCTAAAAGGGTAAGAAAGCCCGGGTATAGGGCTGAAGTGTGTGAGGATATCGTGTGAGTGCTCAGTATGTGAAGGGACACCTTTACCTCTTCCCAACTCAGGGGGATTTTTATTTTTCCCTTTTTTCCTTTTAAATGAAGAACGCTGTAGAAAGTAAAACAAGCAATACAAGCAAAATGGTTAGCAGGGATAACAATAATTAACGTACAGCATTTTGCGGAGTAAGCCTACCTAACTATGATTTGATCGCAAAATTAAATCTACCTTTGGACCTCTAGACCGGGGTTAAGTTTTATGTTGGTATCCCCAGTGGAGTCGCCAAGCTGTCGCAAGGTATTTTGCGGTCACCTGGACGAACATTCACCGAAGTGGGAAAAGTGAGGAGTCGCCACTTTAATTTTGAGGGAAATTAAAGAAAACCATTTGTGAAAGTAAGTTAGAATAAAACCACTTCAAAACAGAGATTCTAGGTTCGGGGTCCATGAATGGGTGGGGAAGGTGTTAGGCACCCCACCTCGTCCCTCAACGAGGGTAAGCAGATTTAACTTCACGTTCTTCATAGTTAGGAGGGTTTGAATGGAAATGTTAATCCTTTTGACCGAAAGGAATGTTTGATTTTTCACAAATCCGAGTTACCCAGATACATAAGTAAATGAGACGACCTTAGTGAGTTGCGGTTTCGTATTAATTTTATTTCAGGGGGAATCATCTTACGTATTTGTTGAAATTTAATTTGGGAATCGGATAAGAACTCTCCTCCGATCTCCTTTAAATATTTATTAAAATTTTTAAGCTTAAGAATCGGATAAGAACTCTCCTCCGATCTCCTTTTAAGTATTTATTAAAAAATTTTAAGTGGAAATCGAATAAGAACTCTTCTCCGATCTCCTTTTAAGTATTTATTAAAAATTTTTAAGTGGGAATAGGATAAGAACTCTCCTCCGATCTCCCTTTAAATATTTATTAAAATTTTTAAGTGGAAATCGGATAAGAACTCTCCTCCGATCTCCTTTATTTTAATAGGGATCGGATAAGGACTTTTTCGATCTCTTGAAACTTGATTACAGCTACCCGTCACGAAATCCTAGAACTAAGGGTTTTGGCATTTAAAGATGAAGGGGCACGGAATAAGGCTTCTTGTAATTCATTGGTATCTTGTATCCAGTCAGGAGATACCAAACCGAATTTTCCGACCTTCCTATGTGATCGCCTTACCAGTACCTTTTGATACCCGATCTATCCCATTTATCTATCTTAAAGTTCGGTTTCACTCTGCCTTTTGTTGTTTTACTCAATTATCTTTTGCATTATTCTAGTGATTCGGCCTTATTATTTTCCTGAGTCATTGTTTAGACCTTTTATTATTTTTAAAGAGACCCTTAAGATACGATTACCTACATTTTACCTGACCCCTTATACATTACTCGAGACTAGAAAACTTGCATTTAGAAATAACAAAGATTAATGAAAAGAATGGACTGATCAACAAAGGAGTAAACCTGAGAGTAACCTTTTGGTATTCTTTAGCGCAATATAAACTTTTTTTAAAAAAAACTACGTACATAAGAGAATAAAGGAAATGCAAAAGAATGAAAACGAGCACTTAATAAAATGGCAATACGAGCACTCACCTGTAGGGAGCCAAATCTATTAAACTAAGTGTTGAATCACAAAGCTTAATAGAACTGCAGGTTTAATAACCGGAAGGTTAAGGTCCGCCTTGAAACGAAGGATGCTTCGCTAAAATGCAATCGGGTCGAAATAATACCCGAGTTTAAATGAGGTTGAGCCTGGACAATGGGAGTGGAACTAAATAAAACAAAGAGCTGAAAATGAGAGCACCACAGGATAATGAATGAACTGAAAATAGAGAGTTTCAGTATTCAAGAATCCCTTTTGCAAGAAAACACTTTAGAAAACTGGTTTCAAAAGTTTTTCTTATGAACGCTAAAAAAAAGCAGAGTAACGAACTGAATTAAATTTCAGAGTTCTTCCACTATAGTCACTGCCCTCTTTTTTTTTTTAACAGTTTTTTCATGCAGGTATTTATAGGAACCGGGTGCTCCCCATGAAGGGTCAGGATCTGTTTTGGGGGAGATGGAGGGTTAAGATTTTAAAGGACATGATCTAAGGGCTCAGGAATTAAAGAGAATCAGAACGGACGGCTGAGATCCCTTCCGGAGTATTTGTCCTTTTCTCTCTTCTAATCTGACGGCCCAAAATTTCTTGTCAAGAGCGATCTGAGGGCTAGGAGTGAAAGGCACTGATCTTGTCATTTTTCTTCTTCGATCTGAGGGCTCCGAGCTCATCCTTACAAGTAAGATCAATGGTGGAGATTAGGATGTACAGCGCTGTCCTGACGTACTCTGGCACATGTCAGTAGTGCGGGCGATTCTGGGGCGTGCGGTTGAGATTTCACCTGCAACGCTTTAACTACCTCGGCTCTGATTATGACGATAATCGGCAGGAGCTGTCTCATTCTCTTTGTCTTCCGACCTTCCCTCCTTTCCGGTCTTTTTAGCGTGATCCTTTTCCGATCTCTCATACCGGGTTCCTCTCTTCCGATCTCTCCTGACACGCTCTCTTCCGATCTTTCATGCCGGTCTCCCTTCTACCGATCTTTACCACACCAGTCTTCCTTTTCGTCAGGTTCGGTACAGTCAAAGCATTTATTTCCCTCAATTCTCGAGGCGTCCGCTTCGTTTTCTGCTTGCAATAAATGCTCAAATTTTCCTATATATATACCTTCAACCGGGAAGCCCTACCTCACTTGACTTTCTCCCCTATTCTCCTCATTTTCCTTGTTCTAGCTGTTCCGGTAACAATTCCGGACAAAATGACCGCTTTTAATCTTTTTCCGGTTGTCCTCTTCGTTCCTTGCCTGAAAATTTACGATCCCGGTGATCGAAAAATCATGACGACCTTATCTGATGACAGTGAGAGAACTGGACTAATTAACCGATCTGGATCGAGGACCTCGATCGTGCCGATCTCGAATTGTTCGCCCGATATAATCGGCGAAATGGTTTCGGGCGAGAAGACTGCTAATATTCCCCTCAACACTGGTGACTACTCTTTGGCGTTCATCTGGCTCCTCTTCACACTGGGTGTTCCGACAGCGGCTCGGTTTTGAGCGATAACTTTGATGACGACCTCTCTCATTCTCATGAGAGTCATAGTCCCCCCAGCCAGTCTCCTGGTAAAACACATCTTTTGACTCAGCCACGAGACTAGGCTTTGACATAGGCCTTTTAGATAGGATGTTCCGCCGATCTCTAAAGATCGCCCTTATGATGTAATTAGACCTTTAATGTAATCCGATCTCTAGAGATCGCCCAAATGATGTAATTAGACCTTTACTATAATCCGATCCCCAGAGATCGCCCAAATGATGTAATCAGATCTTTTCGGAAATAAAATTTATTTTGACAACTGTTGTTTTATTATTATTGCATTGATTATTTTTCGATCTCTGAAGTATTTATCCGATCCGACTCTTAGTTTGAATGACACTTATCCGATCCGTAATTCAAAACACCTTAATCTACCGCTCTATAGTTAACCGATCTCATTATGGAATCTCCGGAATATTCGTGAGACGTGTCAGAACAGCTGGCTAGTCCCGCTATCCGATGCACTACCTAGAACATCGTGAGCATTAAATGCTCGGACGAGTATAAATAGGGGTGGGGTTAGCCAGTTGCTCCTTTATGTCATTTTCAGTCTCTCGCGAACAACTTCCAAATTCTCTCGTTTTCTCAAGTTCCTCCGACACCGATCAAGCTCCGATAAGGGTTTTGATCTTTCTTTTAATTTAAATTTTCCGTTTCCCTTGAAAATGAGCGGTGCCGAGGGTCAGAGAGCAGTAAGCCCCCTTTCCATTCAGTTCTCATGGTCGTCCGACGAGGTAGAGGTGGTCGGACCAAGCGCGCAGCCTGAACTTCCTAGGGTCTCCGTTCCAGCTCGGGGACAACCAGCACCATCAAGGCATGTGCCTTCTTCGGGGAGGGAAAATCTTCCCATAGACGAGCTGCCATCAATCTTGCAAGAAACCGACCTGCAGTCGTTCAGCTAGGAGTACAACATCCTGCCTGATTCTTACGAATTGATTAAGTGTCACGGCGATCTTCGTGCCGATCACTTCTTCGAGGAGAAAGATATGATCGTGGTCTACGAAGAACAATTAAAGGCCGGGCTGCGGTTCCCTCTTGACGACTTCTTTAAAGAAGTTTTAAAATATCACCAAGTGTGCATCGCCCAAGTTCACCCGAACTCGTGGCGGATCTTAGTAGCCTTCCGAGGCTTATGCCGAGCTAAGGGGCTCCGACCTACAGCTAAGGTGTTCGCTGAACTGCACCGACTAACTCGTCGTAAGGATGACGAGTATTGGTTCTTCCAGGCGAAACCCCATTGTGGGCTTTTTACCTATCTACCTTCCTCCTTGAATAATTGAAAGAACCGCTTCTTCATCTTGAGGAGCAAAATTTCGAACGCTTTTGAGGGCTTCCCTCGGAGCTGGCTACATCAGGGTCCCTTGCTTACGAAGCACATCACCTTAAATAGGGAAGAGGGTGCAATGGTAATGGAGTTGAAGGAGCAGGCGTCCAGAGAAAAGTTCTCTTGTTTGGATGCAGTGACAGCCGAGCTACACCATTGGACTATGCAGCTGGTCATCGGTCAAGATCGTGGGCTTTAGCTCTCTGATCTCAGCATTGGTATTTTCTATATCTCAGATCTTTGGACCTTAGCGATCTCACTGACCTCTTCTTTGTGCAGGTATGGCAAGCGGCGAAGCCTCTAAGGAGAGCCGGAAGCGGAAGAGAGAGATCTCCCGGAAAGTACGAGAGATGAAGCGTTCCGAGCTGCTTCAAACACCCGGTCATGAGCCCGGGGAAATACAGGAAGGCTCGTCTCAACCTTCTGGGCCTCCGGTCATAGAAGTGGTCCGATCTCCTCCTCGCCGAGAAGAGCCGCCTCCACCTCCTTCAGTCGCTCCGAGTGCGGAAGGGGGTCCTTCCCAACCTCCTGTAAGGTCCCTTTCCCGCGGTGCCTAAGTGCTGATCCACTCGTTGGAGAAAAACCGCATGGTTCGAGAGAACCCTAGTTTCGCCAAGGTCTTGGCGTCCTCTATCTGTCTTCGAGAAGATCGGGATAGGCTGTCTCCGGATAACCTTGATGATATCTTGACCAGATCTATGAGCCTGAACGTGGAGTGTTTGGTGAACTAGCACATGGTCCGGGAGAAGGCTCATCGCCTGGGTAAGGAAGTCGAGAGGATGAGTCATGAGATGTCTGCTCTCCGATCCCAACTTTCGTCCGCTCAGGACTACATATCTCAAATTGAGGGATGAATGAAGTTCTATGAGGACAAGCTGACCGAGCAAGCTCATGTTCTGGCCGAGCGAGATCGTGTTCTCGAGGGAGTTCAGGCGCTCCAAGCTGATGAAGCTGCTCAACTCGCTCATCTTGCTGAGGAGCTCAAGGCGAAAGAAGAAGAAATGGTGACCGGAGTGGCCGGCGCTTATGTAAATGCTCATAGAGATCTCCTGGCTGAGCTCAAGAAGAGTTATCCTGAGGAGGACTTCTCCTGGATGGCCAACCTGGCTCCCGAGGACGAAGGTGAGGATAGCGAAGGGGAGGCTGAAGGTGAGAGAGAAAATGAACAACACGTAGTTCAGGCTGGGGGCGATCCCCCAGCCGAATGACTTGTATAAATTTTGAAATGAAATGAAATAAAAGTTCCCCTTTTGTTCAATAATTGATTGTGATCGGAAAATTTCTAAATTGCATAAGCACTGGATTGTTTGAACATATTAGAATGACAACTGAAAGTGATTATTAATCTAAGTATAGGAGATCGGAAAACACAATATGCATGAGATCAGTTACGAAACAGGTCTTAATTAAAATTAGAAATTTGGCTTTGAACACTTAAGATCGGGATCATCTTTAAACCGAGTCGAAACTTTTATCATTCTCAAATTTTTAAATGAGAGATCAGCAATAAGACTGGTGGTACGAAGGCCTTATATTGGTTCAATCTTATTTGACAAGAAAGATCAGAAATATGATTAAATGATCAGGGGACTCGAGAATTGGATTGAGGGATCGGTGAGGCTTTAAATGGCCTGGAGACTTGGTATTAATTAAATTCTTTTTGAGGGGAGATCGGAAGTGTGGTTGGTTGGTAAAGGGGACTGTGTTGGGGATCGGCTTCAAAGTTTATTAATTTCGGGGGATCGGCCAAAATATGGTGTTGACACCACCAATACGACCAAACCAACATATCTTGTTAAGAGCAAGTAAGATAAGCAATTCAAGAAAACATTCCCAAAATAAAATGGACATTAACAGATTAAAATCATAAATTATAAGACAAAAAAATCTGACAACTTAGCAAATGAAATAAGCAAATAAAAATCATAAAAAAGAAATCCATAAAAGAAGTAGAATAAGAAACAAAATGAAAACATATCAAGAATTGAAGAAAGGAAACCAAAAAACCAATTATAAAAACACATAAGAAAAATAGCCAAAGAAGATGTAAAGAAGAAAAAGAAATCAAAACATCTTAAACTGTACAAAGAAATTATACAAACATACAAAAATAGTACTAAAGCGTGAAGAGTAAAATGATTATCTAAAAGCATGCTTAAAAGAAGAATATTGATTTCACTATTTGGCATGCAATCATGAGTAATCATAAGTGTAAAATGAAAGACCTAATAAAATGGAAAAAATTAGGAAACTAACTATTACCCATTAAATCAAGGAGAAGAAAACCCACTTGGAGAAGCAAAGGGGTAGAAGAATATCCTTGCTCAACAAAAAGTGAATGAATCGTGTGAGTGGAAGGAAGAAAACATGGAAAAGGAAAGAAGGAATCAACTAAGAAAAGGAAAGGAAGAAACAAAATGCCAAGCGTTGGTTCAAACCGATGTCATTTTGCGTCCTAGGTATGTTAAATAGGCAAAGGGAAGAGTTTTAGACATGAAGAGGTGAGCATATACAGCACCATCATGGGAAGAATAGGAAGGAAGAAAGAAGACAAAAGAAAAAGGACATAAAGTTGCAAGAAATAACCAAATCACCATTGAAATTGCACTATTCCTTAGAACAATAAATTTGGTATGAAAATTAATGTTATTTAATGTATTATTGTGCAATTGAATTGTAAGATTTTTGTTAATTTCTGACATGGTAAAATGTAAAAATATGGGGAAAACTCTATCCGTTTTTATTTTAATTTCATAATAAATTTCAATAATTTATTTATCTGTATATATAAAGCAAACAAGTTTCCCAAGTGTTGTCACGTAGGATTCCAACGCTATCATTTTTATACCAAGTAATAATTTTAAATTGAATTAAAGCATGCAAATTTTCCCTAATGCTGCTCATAGGATTCCAAAGTTATGACATTTATGTCAAGTGACAATTTTTAATTGAATTTATTGAATTTTTTTTATTTCCTAAACAATTGTAATATATAATTATTAAATAATTTAAATTGCTAAATGCAATCCTTAATTAATTTGATTTTTCAAATTTAAATAATGAAAAAATATTAATTACTAAATATAATTATTAGTTTATTGAATTTTTTTTATATTTCACAAACAGCTATAACATATAATTATTATAGAATTTAATTTTCTAAATACAATCCTTAATCAATTTGATTTTTTAAATTTAAATAATAGAAAAATATTAATTACTAAATATAATTATCATCTATTATCATGTTCCCTGATTTTTAATTTGAAAACGTCAATGGCAGTAAAATTAATATTCATATTTATTTTGAAAGAAAATCAAAACCGTTTAATGAAATATTTTTTTAAATACATTTATTATTATTATTATTATTATTATTATTATTATTATTATTATTATTATTATTATTATTATTATTATTATTAACAAAGAATAACTTATGGTCATTAAAAAAAAATTAGTCTTATAGCCATTAAGACCATTGATTCAAGAGCAACTGTCAACTTATTTGCCTAAAGTTTATGGCTAACGTTTTAGAAGTTTTAATATTTTAAATATCAACATTAAAATTCTTTCAATTAAAGAATAATTTTTTAATTAACAATGGTTTAATGCCTAATTAATTCTGATATTAATTTTTTCTATCTCTGCCTATAAATAGTTAATATTTTCTATCATTTGATACACACCAAACTTTCTTCTTCTCACCAAGTATTATCTCTTGATCTAATTACTCTTAAATTTTCTTTTGATTTGCTCTATTATTTTTATTACTTCTTTCAAGAAAATATATAAATTAAAATTATTAATAGCCTCGTGCATTAGCATGGATAATTTCCTAGATATATATACATAAAATAATAGTTTGTGAAAACTGTTTATCTTTTGTTTGGGGAAAAAAATTAGGTCGAAAGTCAACTCCGACCGAGTTGTTTGTCTACACTCATACTCAAAAGCATGGCAAGGAGACTTTTATAGACTAAAAATCTAAGCATATGCATTACAGTACACTTATATTTATTTCACTTCAATTATTTCTTTATTGTATTATATGATAAATGAATTATAATTGATTTTTTTTTATTACATACAAGAGGCTGTGATAGCTAGGAGGGAGGAGTTACCACAAACCTTACCCAACAACATCGATGAGAGCCAACTTTACTTTGATGTTGTTGAAGGTAGTGTAGACCCTTATTTTGTAATTATTATTAGTATGTGTATTAAGGCCATGGAAAACCCGATGATAAAAAAATTATATGACTGTAAGATGTAATTAGAGGCATAGAGCTGAATTATTAATTCCGTGACATGAGCTTGCAAAAAGAATAATAATATATTTTTTTGAGAAATTAATTTAATTAAATTTAATTAAAATTTTATTTTATTTAAATTTAATATGCATAATTCTTAAATGGACCTAATTAAGTTTAATTGGGTCCCATAAGTCTAAGAAAGTCTAGTTAAGAATTTTAAATAGAATTCATTTAATTTATTTTCTGAAAATTAAAATAAAAAAATATATCTTTTTCTCTCTCTCTGTCTCTCCCATACAAACTCTCTCTACCACTTGGCCCCACTCTCTTCCTCACTCCCTATTGGTGTTGCCCCCTTTCTCTCTCTTCCTATTGGTTGAAACACTTCACCTATATCCCAGTCTCACCCAAATTTTGCAATTCTAGTTGTTTAAGTTATCTGAACCTTATTACCCTAGAATTTCAAACTCTATCACAACTCTCTCCCAAAACCCTATAAATACCCTACTAGGGTAGAGAAAAAAAGGGAGAAGAAAAGAGCAAAAAAGGAAGAAAAAAGAAAAAAAAAAGAGAGGGAAGAAAAAAAAAGGAGGAAAAAAGAAAAGAAAAATTCAGAAATATTTAGGGGATAAATTTTGACAACTATCCCTGAACTTATCTAATTGTAATATTACAGTTCTTCAACTTAAAAATGTGACATAAAACCCCATCAACTTTCAAATTTTACACAATAAAATCGCTCTAACCCCCAATTAATGGTTTTTCAGTTAAACGCTAACTTGTACAGTTCCAGCATGGAGCTTAGTTAGTATTTCTCTTTTATCTCTCAAGCTATGTGTAAATTGAATCATTATTCTCTCTGTAGACAGAATAATTTTTCATGTGTAGACATAATAATTTTATACTTTGCACAAGAGAGGAGAGAGAAATATTGACTAAGCGCTATGCGGAAGCTGTTCACGTCAGTTTCTAACTGAACAATCAGTAATTGAAAGTTAAAAGGATTTTACTGTGCAAAATTTGAAAGTTTAGGAGATTTTATGTTACATTTTAAAATTGAAGAACTATAGTATTATAACTATATAAGTTCAGGGATAATTATCGAAATTTATCCACTACTTTGGGTTATTTAGAGATATTTTAAAGCTATAGAAAATTTAGAGATATTAAAAAACTTTTTTAGTTCTTTTTTATTTCTTTTCTTTTCTTCAAGAAGATTTTCTTATAAGATTTCTTGAAGGTTGGTTTTTATTATTTTCTTTTCAAAATTTATGCTACGTAATATTTAATTATATGTTCTTTGTCTTTTCATTTATCTTGCATGTTCATGTGGATCATGTAATCATATTTAATTTGAGGGGATACACAATTCTGCACATATTCAGTTTTCTGTCTTTTAGGCTTTTATTTGAATCCATATCATGAGTTGAGTGTAGTTAGGCTTTTATTACTTCCTGTTATCTTATGAATCTATAAAAAAAATTTTTAAAAAATTATACTCATATTGTACACGAAATGTTATTAACTTTAGGATGAAGAATCACTAAAAAAGCTTTTGTATTTTATAAATTATTACATTTTGAAGTTAGGGTTCCAACAAAACCCGATTTGTAGCATACTCAACTTGTGAAGTTCATATCTCCCTTGTTCCTTAATATTTTTGTGCGAATCTAGCATCTAAAATTAAGTTAAGAATCTTATGAATCTTTTCTAATTAATTTCACATTCATATCTATTGTGGCTAATAAGTTATGAATTTTACAAAAAAGTAGTGCGCTTTTATCACAGGAAAAAGTTATGATTTGTATAGACCATTCGGCTAGGGTTTTGTTTGGTCTATAAATTTTATAATCTTGTATGATGTCTTGACTATCTTCTGTAATTTTGTCATGATTTTTAGGCATATCTAACTATTTTCAAAAATTAGATTTCTTATTATTGTCAATCTACCAGAATCTAGGAATTGAATATTTATGCAGTTTATGCATATTCTTGTATGTTCTTGGGTTCTAATTGATATTTGATCTATTTTTTTTTATTTTTTTAATTTAAGAAGTGTTATGAAGTGTTTGGAATATGTTAGAAGACCTGGACCTTAGATAATTGTAACTAATTAGGAATCTTAACCCTTTAGGAGGCTAGAGTTAGAATCCAAAGTAAATTATTATTAGTATTTTCTTATTTTCTTTACTTCTTTTATTTTCTTTAAGTTTTTTTATATTTTTATTTATTACAAACAAAATTGATAAGTAGCCCTAAGGTAAGTATCAAAGAGAGCATTTATATAGAGCTAAACGGGACTAAGTCAAAGATATCATTGTCATACTAGAAGATAATGCCCTTTTTAAGGGTAAGTTGTCCTAATGGCAACTGCAATAATCAATAAGTAAGTAGCCCTAATTTTCTAAAATAATTGTTGGCATAAAAATATAATAATAATAGGATTTTTATTTGATAAATTAAAATTAACTTTGTTTTTAATTTAATCGGCTTTTGCATGTAATTAATTTAAATAAATATTTAGTAAATTAAAATTATTCTTGTTTTTAAATTAAACTAACCTTGACATATAAAATAAATTTAATTTAATAATTGGTAATTGTAAAATAAATTTGCATGTTAGAAATCTTTATTAGGTTGTGATTATTTGAGCCTTATGTAATATTAGAATAAATTATACATGTACATAATTAATTTAGTTTAATTATCCTTTGGATAACTTAGTGAAAAATTAATTAATTATGTTAAATAGAAACTTAAGGTTGTTTGAAATTAAATTTGTTTGTAAATTAAATTCTTAATAATAAATTAATTTTAGTAATCTAGTAAAAATCATTTAAATAATTAGCAACCCCATAGATAGGAATTACTTGTGCATGAAATTATTAGTAAACAACAACCCTTTTGTGAATTACTTGTGTGTATAGGACTAGAATTGCATTTTTTGGATAAAGTATAATTGAGCAATAATAAACAAAACTTCTAGAAACATTAGTAGAGGACTGGTACTCGAATTAATGAGGTTAGACCAGGTGTAAGGGGTGCCTAACACCTTCCCTTTATGTACCTACTATCCCTAACCTAGACATTAGGCTATGGTAATGACGGTTATGGAAACTCTGCAAGGAGTAAGTTGCCATCCATGACCCTTAGAAGAAACACTGAATGTGTCCCAGTTATTATCTGGGTGGCGACTCCTGACTATCTATGCCTTCGTGGCATAAATCCTTAGTACCGTGGTAGTGTTATGGAAAGACGATACTTACTAGTGGTTCGATTCTATTAGGATTGTATGAAGTGTATGCCTAGGAAATACTATCTAAGGAGGTGGTACTTAAGTGAGACTATTGTGACTCTACTATCTTCCCTGGGCATTACCTAGTGTATTTTATATGATTCTAGTAGATGATATTTTGCCTCACACCTTACTACGACACTCCCCATCCTACAGGCAGTGAGAAAAGACGAAAGGTGTGTGGCCTTGGATCTGAATCATCTACCTTTTACTCTTCAGTTGGACTATCTTTGAGTTGGACATCTACATCAAGCTCTACTCAGAATGCAACTTTATAATAACGAATACAATATTTGAAGAAACAGTTTGAGGATGAGGGGCAAGCTATAACAGATCATAAGAATCAATTGAAGTTACAAATGAAGACGAATATGGATTGTATGAGAAACTCTATGATGGAGGAGGTGATGCAACTAGTGTGAGACCTACAAGCGCCTCCACCTCCACCTCCATAAAATTGTGGGTTTTAAATTTTATATTTGACTTATTGAATTTTAGTATGTTTTATTTTACTATTATGAATTTTATATTTAATTTGCTATATTTAGTAATTATTTTTATTGTTGGATGATATTATTATTATTATTATTATTATTATTATTATTATTATTATTATTATTACCTATGCATTATTAGTATTTTTTTTATTAATTGTTAACTTTCAAATTAATTATAAAATATTTTAAAATTTGAATAATTAAAAAAATTATAAACAAAAAGTCATAGGTAATTAATTAAACAAAAAAAATACCTACCAAATTATTTTGCAGGTACTAATTTTGAAATTATATATAATTTCAAAAAATAATGTGCAAAATTTAGCTACTATTTTTTTATAAGCAAATAAATTTTAAATAATTTAAAATATTACCGACTAATGTGTTTAGTTGGTAAATTTTTTAAAATTAAAATATAAGTGAGAAATTGCCCGTGCTAATGCACGTGGCTATTAATAATTTTAATATATAAATAATCTTAATTTATATATATATATATATATATATATATATATATATATATATATATATATATGTGGAAATTAAATAACGTCTTAATTTCTTATTAATTATTTCATATTTTATTTTTATATATTTAATTTTTGTTAAATAAATATTTTTTCATGTTTTTTATTTTTTTATCTCTCAAAATTTTAATGAAGATTTCATAATAAAAATATATTAATATGATAGGAACATTACTTAAGATGTAACTATTTTTTATATATTTTATTTTTTATTAATTAAATATTTTTTCATATCTTTTATTAATTTTTTTTCTCTCAAAATTTTTAATGAAGATTTCAAAATTAATAAAAATATAGCATTATAATAAAAACATTGCTTAAAAATACAAAATCATTTGAAACTGGTACAATCATATGATTATTTTTATCATTTTAAATATCAAAATTTTGTTATATAATTAAAAGAAGAGTAAAAGAAAATTAAATAGAGAACGTCATGTGACACTACTCACTAAATTGCATATTATCGACTATATAGTTAGTAGGGTAATAATCAACTAATGTCCAATTGTAAATGGTAGCTAACTTTCATTCTAGCTTAAAGTTTGACAACAAAATTATCAACTAAACTTTGTATATTATTGATTATACGTTTAGTAGATAATTATCGACTAAATTTATTTCAGCAAAAAGTAGTTAACTCCTTTCCTAGCTTAAAGTTCAGTGACAAAATTACCAACTAAAATTTGCATTATCTGACTATATTTTTGGTAGATAATTACTGAATAAAATAAATTTAGTCGGTAATTTATAGCGACAACTCAATTATTGGTCAACTCAGAGTTAGCTGGTAATTAGGCGGTAATGAAAATTGCCTACTAAATATTCTTTATTCAGTCGGTAATTTAGTAACTATTTTTTCAATTTCTTGTAGTATCACTAAATTATGATAAAAATTAATTTAAAAAATTATGAAGAGAGAAGTCATAATAAAGAGAAATTGAGAAAGAAATTGGTAGAAAGGACAAAAAACTATATTTTTATTTGAGAGAATTATTATTTATTCTCTAAGATTTGTTGTTGTTTACGAGTTAGCCTCATTATTTCAAAAGATAAATTTACTAGTTCTTGTAGATTATTTCAGACAATGTTAATATCCCTTCATCAAAATTTTATTTATTTAGAGTAAAAATAAATTATTATTATTTCTCATATATTATTACTTCGAGTTAAAAAGATGCTGCTTACAAATGACGACTTTATTGAGAATAGAAGTTGACTCTATCAAGGGTAAATTATAATGTCATTTATGAGGTCTAATGAAACTTATATAATAGTCTCTATATTTTGTTTCAAATCTACCTATTTAGTTCTTGATATTTTAAAAATCCAACAATTTAGTCCTTACGGTGAGAATATCAATTAATTCACCATTAGTCATACAGGTTAATGCAAGTAACTTTTTAATACCCAAAATGCCCCTCATTATAGATGGGAGTAAGACGACCTTTTCTGTCTATTAATTCATAGATATTTAACTCTTATTTAAAGGTTAAAGAAAAAAATTGCATGCAATCACTTAAAATGTGAGTCACCAATAATGCTGGCAATTCTAGTTAGATAGGAAGGAAGATATTTGAACAAGAATTACCGCATTGGTGTTCAGGTAACCGTAAAGCTATCTTAATAATAGAGAAATAAGAACTGATTGTACTATGTTTATCGAGAGAATAGATGTGGTATGTTCCTATATGGTGAGTAGCTGTAACGAGGTTTCCCACAAGTGTCAAAACTATTAAAGGAGGAACAAGACAAAGAAATTTCAAGCGAGAGAATTAGTTGATCTAAAAGAAGATATACTCATTATGCAGGGAGAACAATGAAGGCTCATATCAAATATGGAAGCCAATGAGGTTGTGTTAGGACACATAGATATTGTCAACTATTATTGTAGTTTTAATAGTCTTTACAAAAATGAGTTATGGGTAGGCTTTGTAATGTTAAAAGTGGAACGTGGGAAGGAAGAACGGGGCTTTTGTTGGTCTTTTTGTGTATGTTGGAAAAAGATGAACATGTAGTGATGTTATTGTGGATTTCTGGATACTTGGTTAGTACTCGATGGCTAGACCCTAAGTAACCTGAAAACAAAAGGAAAGATATCTAGTAACCACTCTGACACTCAAGTAAATAAAAGAATCCAATTAGGAGATAAGGAAATATGGTTTAAATTTCACATTTGTTTAAAACGTACCTTATATTTGTTTTGAACCTGTTAATATAGAGATGGATGACAATCACCCAAAATTCCTACTGGATCTTCACTTTTTCCTTATTGGCTTATAATGAAATACACATCAATTAGTTTGCTTGATCTCAATTGTGATCTCCAGCGTGATCTTCAGTCATTTCAATCTCCAAAGATGCTGGTCTCCTCATTAATAACTTTGTTGAGGTGATCTTCTTATCAGAGATCGCCCTTCAGAGAGTGCCTTTCAGTTATCATTGTTACTTTAACTAGGATCCAAAATAAGATTGAAACTAAGCTGGGCAAATCCGAACCACCAGAGTCAATTTTTGGCTTATCATTAGTTCCCCTTAAGTCCGAATCTTTAAGTTTGGGAAAAGATGATAATGCCTTAAAACCTAATTGTCAATTAATGGTGGCATTATTATATGCATGTATTTGCCTCGAAAGTTTAAAAGGTCACTTTGAGCTTTTTGGTGTTTGAGAAAAATGATGGTGGCTTTTTTGAAATCTGACATTAAATATTACTATATATACATCAAGATGCTATGAAGAGTCATTTTTCATTTTTCTTGCTTCCACTATTCTTTTCAATTGCATTCCTTCATCAATTGGTTTTTGCCTTATGCTGAGATTTCGACAAGATTCCTCCAACGAAAACAAAGGTAAAATGCCCTCCAACTATATTTCTCCCATTTTCTTTTCTTCTTCCATTTTATTCTTCAAAATGAGTGAGAAAGATAGTCAAGAGACTGCTAGTACACTATCTATCCAAATTTCATGTAATTCTAATATGGAAAATGAAGTAAAAAGTCCTAGGGACAATCCTGATGTGGGAGAGGCTGGAATTAGTGGGCTAACCAAGGTGCCCATGGAATAAAACCCTATTGAGCGAGCTAGATCGAGCAAATTAAAGAGCAAGAAGCTTGGGAAAGAGGTTCTGCCGGTAGATGAAATGCCATATGTCTTGATCAGGTTCGATCTGAATTGCATAAGTGAAGAATTTCATCTATCGAATGATCAGTTTGAGCTAATTAGATGTCATGAGGACTTCCGAGCCGATCTTGATTTTGAAAAAAGAGACGAAATTTTATATGAGGAGCAATTAAAAGTTGGTCTCTAATTCCTTTTGGAATAATTTTATGTTTAAGTGTTGAACTTTTACTGCATTTGGGTAGCTCAACTTCACTCGAACTCTTAAAGAACATTAGTAGCTTTTAGAGGACTTTGCCGAGCTAAAAATTTAAACCCCTCGACCAAGGTTTTTGCTACCCTTCATTGGCTCGGAAAAAGAAAAAAAAAATGAAGAGTACTAATTTTTTTAAGCAAAACTGAACTATAAACTTTTTATTGAGCTTTCATCATCACTAAAGAATTGGAAAGAAAAATTTTTTATTTTTCAATGCAAAAATTCTCATGGTTTTAAGGAGTTCCCAGGAGTTAGAATTACTTCTCCAAGAAGTGACAGATAGAGATTCCCCTTAACCAAGAAGAAGATGTGGTAGTGTCTGAGCTAAAATGTCAATTGAACACCTGTTGCTATCTGAATGTCGATATTGTTAATGATGAATTGAAGTGATGGCTTACTAATGTAATTGTTAGAGGGAACTCCTCTCTTCGGTTGGCTGATTTTGGACTTAAAAAGGGTAAAATCCTATGTCTTTAACTCTAATTCAATGTTTCTTACTAACTTCTTATTATATGTAGGTATGGCTGGAACGAACGCTGAAAAGGCTAAGAAGAAGAGATAAAGAAAGCTCACCAAATGAGTGATGTTGAGTAAGCTCTGTTAGTGTTAATGAGAAGACCCTGCATAGAATGAAGTCATTAATATTCTACAGTTGCATTATAGTTCTAAAATTTGCCAGGTGACTTCTTTTGGGTCAAATCTACCATCATATTTGTCCAAGGTGGATAATTTGAACTTTGGGGGAAAGGGTTCGGCCAGGATTTCATCCGTTAAAGGAGAATAATTGCCTCCACCAAAATCTTTGTTAGGATCAAAATTGTTTTGAAATTTGGGCAGCGTCTTAATTTTGCCCTAGTCAATGCCTTATTTCATGAAATTTGCTTCAAAATCTTAAAAGGCTTTATGACATGATCAAAACTCTATTCGCATTATTGGACAATGAACCTAAAAATTCATACTCGAGGGAGGACTAATAATACAGTACCATCCCAAAATACCCAAGTCCTAATCCAATATAAACATTATCCACTAAGGATAAGTATCCCACCTTATTAGGAATTATGAATCACGCTCTAATTAGACTTTCTTCAAAATAGGAATCTTATCTCAAATACTAAATCCTACTCCAAATAAAAGTCTTTCTGATGCTTGTATAAGGGGCTTAAGCCTCCATATTCAATTATGTTGTTCTCTTTAATCAATTTATACTCTATTTAATACCCATACTAACTTAAGCATTGGAGAGGTTATCTAAGCCAATCCACCTAGTGTTCTCTCTTGTCTTGTAAGTCCATACTTATAGGAAAAATCCATGAACAACATCGCTAAGTTCTTCAAAGCAAAGTGGCAATGTTACAGGCTGTAGCTGCAAAGACTAAAGGATAAGCTCCTTGAAAGAGACCCTAAGCTGAAGACCTGATTTCCCTTGCTCCTGCCTAGAATCAACCCATAGACCTTGGATCTCCTCTACTCTTGGTGCGATTTCCTGCTTAACCATTGTCTCAACTACTTCTGTAGGTAATTCTACTGGATAACCGATCTCAAGGGGTGCTTAAGTCCTAACCCGATCTCTTGAGAGGAACCAATCTATAAAAAGGAACATAGATCTGGCTAAAGTCACAGTGGCCTCCCTATGTTTTCTGAAGGATAGCCTTTGAATGGTGAATGGGACCAGAAAGTATTAAAGACCTTTTATATCATGCTATGAGTTTATAGTTAGAATTAGTTGCCACACAACACAAGGATAAAGAGAAGGGGAACCTATTGAGGTGTGAGATGTCCAAGGCTATTGGTAAAGCAGTGACTTTAAAAAGTCACTTATTTAATGCTGGTGCTAGGGTGCAAGAGTTGGAAGAGAAAGTGAAGTCATCTGAGGAGTTTATAAAACAGCTACAAAAGGAGTTGGAAGATGTGCAGGCGAGCCAAGCTTTTAAGCTGGCTAAACTTAAGGATAAGCTCAAGGCCAAAGATGATGAAGTTATCAATAAAGAGGCAAATGCCTATATCTAGGCTCATAGCTATCTTTTTATTGAAATGCTAAAACAATAACCCAAACAATGACTTTACCTAGCTTGAAAAGCTCACCCTTGGTGCGAGAGTGGAGAGTAATAGTGAGGGTGATGAGGTTAGGGGGTCTCATAGTACAAATGCTATAGAACCAATTGGTGGAGATCCTCTTGCCACATAATTGTAACTTTGTAAAAATTTAATAAAGTTTTTCCTTTTTTTTCATCCTTGCTTGTACTTTTTATTTTTTGAGCAAGAATGCTAAACATCAAATCACTAAATCTAGTTTCTATAAGTCCACGTTTTATGAACTTCTATATATCTAATTACTTAATCATGATTTTCGAGCTTGAAAAATTAATTATACGATCGCAAGTTTGTGGATCCATCATTTAATAATGCCAACTGGATTTCCTCATGCGATGTTTAAGATCTAATCTTGAATGAACTCTTCAGATTGAACGTCATTCTTTCCTAAACTTCTTTTGGCCCCCTCAGATAAACAATCAATCTTTAATATTTCCAATCTCTTTTTTGAAGTGATAATATTTCCATGCTTTCAAGGTTTTGCTTAATCCGTCTATCTAGAGGGGCTTGTTGCTACCATGTGGATGTTTTTATTCTCAAAAAGTTTTTTTTTTATACCTTAGAAGGGCCTATTGCCTTTGGAATGGTCTTGGTTGGCTCAAAGGTCTTAAGTGCCTCGAATTATAAAATGTCTCGAATGAGATCTTAAGTGCCTCAGAGAGGTCTTTAGTGCTTCGACTGAGGTCTTAAATGCTTTAGGAGAGGTCTTTAGTGCCTCAGTTGAGGCCTTGAATGCCTCGGGAGAGTTTTTAATGTCTCAGAGAGGTCTTTAATGCCTCGAGTGAGTTTTAAATGCCTTAAGAGAGGTTTTAGTGGTTTAGAAAAGGTCTTAAGTGTCTTAAGAAGGGTCTTTAATGTCTCGAGTGAGATCTTGAATGCCTCAAAGAGGTATTTAGTGCCTTAGAGAGGTCTTTGATGTCTTGGGAGAGGTCTTGAATGCCTTGGAAGAGGTCTTTAGTTGGTCAAATTGTTGAATTTTAAACAATCATCTTATTAATAATATTTCTTCAAATTATAAATGAACCAAGCCCATGGAAAATCACCACCACTTGGACAGGCAATTTTATACGATTCAGGGTAAATTACTTTTGAGATTACATACGGGCCTTCCCAATTACTTCCCAAAATGCTAGCTCTAACTACACCTCTCGAGATGTCTATTCTTTTCATTATTAGATCACTAACCATGAAGATCAGGGTCTTACCTTTTGGTTGTACATTCTTGTCATCCTTTGTCGATACTCAACCATTATAGTAAAAGCTCATTCTTTTAAAATCTCTGCTTAGTCCAAATTGAATATGAGATCTTCGTTACTCATTACTACTTCTCGGTTCTCACTTCGAAAGCTTAGAACACTGATTTTGGTAGGGATCACAGCCTCAGAGCCCTAGGCAAGTAAAAATGGGGTCTCACTAGTTATCGATCTTAGGTTATCTAGAAAGATTAAAGTACGTGTGTGAGCTCTTCTGGCCATTTGCCTTTGGCCTTGTCTAGTCTTTTATTCAACTCGTTTAAGATAGTCTAGTTAGTTACCTCTGTCATGCCATTAGTCTGTGGATGATATGTTGAACCAAATCTGATATCGATGCTCCATTCAACACAAAATGCCGTGAACTTGTGTGCCTCAAACTAAGTGCCATTATCAATTATGATAACTTTGGGAATGCCACTCCGATAAAAGATGTTCTATTTAGCAAGTGAGCTAGCCTTATCAGCGATAATGAATTGTGTTGCCTCAACCTTAAGTGTAACATCCTCATTTTTAAGTAGTCAAATCGTCGTCTTATTCGAACGATTGATGTGCATACTGGAAAGTCGGAATATGCGGAACTACAATGTGTGTAAGTGAGGAAGTATAAAATAATGAAATATGTGATGAGAAAAATTAAGAAAAAATAAAAGAGATAAAATGTGACTAAGTTAAATGAGCCAAACCCGTAGCGATGGGTGACCGCACTGGGAAGTTACGGCGAGGACCGTTGATTAGCTTTGGACCGTGGGGAACTCGGGAAAATATTTTCAGGACATAATTAAAGGTCTACTGAGGTGTAATTGATATTGAAAATGTCAAAGAAAAATTAGTAAGTCAGTATAAATGAAAAACGAAAATTAAAGAAATCAGCGGTACAATGAGTAAATCGGTAATACTAAAAAATCTGAAATACAACTTGAAGAGGGGCATTTTGGTCAATTGACACCTAGAGTTGATTTTTGACCTCAATGTCCATTAAAAATAAATAGTATTACACTTTGAAAATGTCATAAAAAATTAAATTGTGGTACATTATATAAATAGTGAAAGAAATGAGGTAAATGTGCAAATAATGAAACTTTAATTAATTAAACATTAAATTATTCCTAAGTGCTCCACTAACTCTCATCTTGGGCCACCTATATAAGCAATTGGGATAGATTGTTCCACTAAACCATTTCATTTTCTTCAAGCCTTGAAATGAAATCCTCCCAAATTCACCATGGCCGTTTCATGCATGAGCTCAAGTCCTCCATGATCAAGCCATTATTTCTTTAAGCTTCCTTCATGAAAATGATCCTTACACCATGGGCAACCTATAGGCAGCAAAAAAGAGAGGAAATTTCAAGGATTTGTCAAGCTCAAGTTGAGGTTAGTGTTAGTTTTCCTTATCTCACTTAATTAAACTTTGTGTTGAGGTTGAGACAAGTTGAATGGTTAAGAAAATTTGAGGAAATGATTGAGTATTGGTGAACCTTAGTTTTGGCGGCCATGAAAATGCATGGTTAGTGACTTATTCTTATATGTATTTGATGTGAATTAATATTGATTAAGGTGATTTAATGTACTAGTAAGTTAACTTCATGTGTATGTGATGATTGAGCATTTGAAATTGGAGTTGAAGCAATGGTAGAAGGCTTATGCATTTTGGGGCAATTCGGCAGCTTTGTGACTTCTTTAAGAATTCTTGAATTCATGAAGTTACTTGATGAATTGTGTTATTAAGGATGGGTGAATGTGTATGTAATTTTGTAGTGGAAGTTAATGTAATATTTAGGAGTATTTATATGTATACATGGTTAGAATTGGACTTTGTAAATTAGAATTATAATTTGTGTTCTGAAGGTATTTGTATTATGCCCAAATTGACTATAATGTAAAGTGATTGATGAATATGGTAATATACAAAGTTAGAATTAGGTATGGAAAGTAAGCTAGAACAAGTTGAATGTGCATTTGGATGGGTGTTTGAGGAATGTGTTAAGGGCAGTATACATTTGAGCCTATAACCCTAAATGTGTGACCCCAATTGCCATAAGGCCAATTGGAGGTGAAACTAGAAACAAAATGTGCCAACTTTTATGTTGGAAGGATATCTAAATTTTGTCCAAAAAGTGACACTAAAACTGACCAAAATCCGGATTTACAACCTTGCAAACCTGAAAATTGACTATTTAAACAGTAGCCAGTATTTTGGCCATAACTCACTCAAAATAGGTCCAAATGACCTAAAATCTATATCATTAGAAAGCTTAGACATAAGGATATAATTTTGGTATAGACCACCAAGCCTAAAAATGCTATTAAGCAAGTCAAATTGATTGCCCAAGTTGGGTTACAAAAACTGGCCGAATTGACTTTGACTTAAAAATGACCTAATAGTGCAATATAAGTGCAACTTGACTAGCCATAGTAAAATGACCATATCTTGGTCTACATAACTCCAAATGACCTAAAATTTATACCGTTGGAAAGCTTAGACATAGAACTACAACTTTGGTGAAGATTATAGAACCCAGAAATGTCATTTACTAAGTCAAATTGCTTGCACAATTTGAGGTAACAAAACTGTCCAGAACCATTGCAATGCAAAATTTGACCATATGAACAGTAGCCACTCATTTAATCATAACTCACTCAAAATAGGTCCAAATGACCTGAAATTTATATCAATGGAAAGATTAGACATAGAGCTACAACTCTTATGAAGACACCAAAGCCCAGAAATGACCAAAACCAAGTCAAATTGATTGCCCAAGTTAGGGTACCAAATCTGCCAGAATTGGAATTAACCAAAACAATGACCTAAAGTTGCATTGAAAATGCAATCTGTACAGCTTTAGTAAATTGACCATATCTTGGTCTATACAACTCAGAATGACCAAAAATCAGTGCCAAAAGTTCAATAAGATATAAATCTACAATATTGAAATTTTGACCAGAACCCAGAAATCAAGGGAACTAGGCCAATTAAGTTGATTAAGTTGACACACTAAATCTGGAATTGGTACAATTGACCATTAAGTCTAGAAAATTCAAATAGGCATATCTCCCACAAGAAGTCTCCAAATGTAATGAACCATAACAATATGGAAAGCTAAGAAAGAGACCTAAAGCTTTGTTTTAGGCAACTTCCTTAAATTATAAATGTATAAGACCAGAATTTAAAGTTAAAGCCATTGACCTAATTGAAGACCATGCCAATATAGGACCTTTGAGTCCAAGTCAACAATTTAACTATAAATAATTCTATAAAACTTGATAAATCACAAGTAAAATTTCTGATTGTCCCTAAGACATACGGCAACAATACTTATAAAGAATATTAGACCTCAATGTTATTACAAATAGTTCAAATAATTTAGTAAAGTCAGAACCGAAAATGCCTAATAAGGAAGTCGAAATTTAGATTTGACCTAGTTATGGTTAAATGATCATAACTTGAGTTATACAACTCAAAATAGAGTAATTCAAAAAAGAAATTAAAGAAGACACAATAAGAAACAATTTGATAAAGAGAATTTTGCTAATTTCACCCTATAGCCTAACCCAATGGAACACTAACCATTGGCCATGAAATCTGAAAATTTGGAATAACTTATAATTAGCCTTGAATTAAGTTTGGAAATCAATGCCAATGAGTATAAACTCAAAATGAGGAATCCTATTGCAACTAGAACCAACATATCTGTTCAGTGTGAAAAAGTCAATGTTTATGTTTGACTAGTAATATGAACAAGAAACATAATGACTTAATAAATCACATGAGTGTATGAATGGGACATTAGTCCTTATTATTAGAGACAAGAAAAATACTTTGAGCACAATGGTACTTCAGAATAATTGATATGAAATATGATCTGTCTGATGATCTATTGAATAATTGTGACATGTTGACACTAGAATCAACCTATTTATGATGTATAAAAAAGTCAACATTTTTATTGACCAGTGAAAGGCATAATGACTTATAAACCCTAAGAATAAAGAATTAAATTTTTAAACTTGTAAATGCCCTAGTATTGCCTAGTTGACTAGTTTGGATAGGTTGGCATGCCAATAGGTTCTGACAGCTGTTCTATGAATGGCTTTACGCCATATTGTGTTTTATGGTTTATTATGCCACACTGTGATTTTAATAGCCTATGGCTATATGGATTATGTTATTATAGTCGGCTTTATGCCTAATTGATTACATGGCTTTTTAGCCACACTGTTTGCACACCGGGAGACACTTTGTGACCGATGATGTGACGGCCCGAAGTACTAGGTACCCAGTGCTATTTTAACCATTTATCCAGTCTGGTCAGTGTATAGGCTACATCGGCAGTCAATTAAAATATTATTCAATTTAGGCAGTTAAGTTAAGTATAATAAAATTTTAGTACAATTAAATTAAGTATTGAATGAAATAAGTAAAAGAGATTAGCAATAGAAACATAATAAAAATATAATTTGCAGAACCGTAGAGACTTGAAATACAATACAGTTAGAATAATTTATATACTGGGTAGTATTATTGAAAGCTTATAAACTAAGTACTTCCAAAGACGAACAAACTAGTATATAAGATAGTTGATACTAGAAATACCATACCAAATTAAATTGATTCCTGAGCATTCGAATTATGATTTATTTCTTTCTTTATTTATATATATTATTTCTTGTTATACTATTGCACCACTAAGCAGAAATGCTTAGCGCGATAGAATTGCTTCCTCACGCAGGTATTGAAGGTAAAACCAGTAGACTGTCGACTGAGATTTTTGGAGTCCAGATCTGCAGAAATGTCAGAAGTGTACAAGGTTGTCGACTTCTCAGTAATGCATGTAGATAGGGCTCATATTTACACAAGTTATGTATTTTGTTCATTCTAAGTATATTGTAATTTAATTGTATATCCTGTACTTGACAAACTTATGTAATTAGTTGGCAAATTATGTAAGTTAATGAAATGTAAGAATTTTGATATATGAGTTAAGTATCTGATCATGATGATTCTGATTGAGATTGAGTATGAGAAATTTTGAGACTGATTCTGAGTTGTGAATTTGAGTATATATTGAAATTGTTTTTGGCAGGTTCAGAAGAACTGTTAGTCCACATTATAGCTGGCATTTTGGTGGATTGTTGTTAAGAAATTTTGAAATTTTCCAAATTAGTCAGATTTTGATAAACAGTAAAAATAGCCTAAACCTTAGATAAAGTTTTTGAATAAGTAAATCAAGAACTGTAATGAAATCAAATAAGATCAAATGCTCCGGCACTCCGTGTGACACGCCTTGCTCGGCTACACTGTAGACGAGTGAGGGGTGTTACATTAAGCCACTTTGTAAAGTGATCGATGTCTATAATAACATACTGCTGATATCCCGAAGCTTTAGGGAATGGCCTAAGTATATCGATTCCCCATTGATAGAATAGCCATGGATTCCCAATTACTGATAACTTCTCTGCTGAAGTTCATGGACTGAAACCTTACTCCTGACACCTTCTGCATCGGTGAACTAGACTTTTATCATCGTCTAATAAAATGATTTCTTTCACTTTTAAATCCCAAACAATTCGATTCAGGGTCAGTACACAAAAATTTAAGGTCATTTCTTTAAGGCACTGTAGGCCAGAAATAGCCTTTCCGAAATGCTTTTTGGCAATAGCCTAAGCTCCCTTGTGGCTTCCACATAGGCCTTCATGAATGTCAATCAAAACTATTGCTCCTTCATTAGGAGAGATACATTTTAGCCACGGTTTCATGAAGGATTTTCTGTAAAGCCAACTATTGAGAACATTGTATCAGGATGATTTTTGCACGATCTTCTTTGCTTTGAGCAGGTTATTAGGAAGAGTTCTATGTTTGAGGTAATTGAAAATCAGAGACATCCAAGTTGAGCTGATGTTAATTAGTAGAACTTGCTCTTAATCAACTATTGGCTATCAATTTCTTCTAGATGGATTGGCTAAGAGAGATGCTGTTCTCTTGCTGCTGTCATTTTAGCCAAGGCATTGGTATGATAGTTCTCCCGCTTAAGAACTTGGAAAATTGTGACTTCCCCCAGGCTAGAACAAAATTTTGCTAATAACTTCTGAATTCTTATGTAGTATTTACCCATATTCAGATCTCGTACTTAAAAGTTACCCTAACATTGGTTTACCACTAACTGAGAGTTAAAATATATAGTAATATTTGGAGTTATTATCTCCTTGATGATGCGTAGGGCTATCAATAAAGCTTTATATTCAGCGATATTGTTTGTGGCTCGAAAATTTAGGCGTGCAGCATACTTGAGCTTTATGTTGTAAGGGCCCTTTATTACGATTCCAATTCCTGATCCATTGGCACCCATTGCTCCATTACCCAGACATTCCACATTGTCTTTTGCTTTATTTTCGACTCTGATACTATTGCTAGTTCAACAACAAAATTACCCAAAACTTGCACTTTAAACTCTTTGGACAACTGAACAAGTAGCAAGATGTCCTAATGTATTCAATCTCTATAAGATTTTCCTCAACAAATAGTTTGTTCAAACTTTAATAGTGTGAGATTCGAAATATGGTCTAAGCTTTATTGCAAAAGCTAATTTCTCTAGAATTAGATAATTGAGTTTGACAGCCTTTACAACTTAATATATCGCCTTTAGAACTATAAAAGACCGAGCTCACTGTTTCCTTAGTAACTGCAAGATAAAGATATAGGAACTCACCTTGCCTAGGTGAATCCAATAAAGAAGAGTTAGTTAAAAAAATTTTTAATTCATTAAATGCTACTTGATAATCTTCACCCCATTCAAAACTTCTTCGAGCTTTGAGTGCTTTGTAGAAAGGTAAGCACTTTGTTGCTGAACAAGACATTAATTGTCTGAAAGTAGTTATGGCTTCTATTCCTCTTTCTGAAATTAAATAGCCTAAAAATTTGCTAGCCTTCACCCCAAAAGTGCACTTTTTTGGATTATGCTTCATTCCGACCTTATCGAAAGTGCCGAATGCTTCCAAAATGTCCTTTGCATGGTCTTCTAACTTCTTACTCTTTATGATCATGTTGTAACATATACTTCTACTATCTTGCTTATCAAAGGTTCAAATATTTTGCTAACAAGCCTTTGGTAAGTGGCACCTGCATTTTTAAACCGAACAACATCACGTTGTAATAAAAAACCCCAAAATCAGTGATGAATGTAGTTTTTTCCTTATCTTTCGGGTCCATTTTAATTTGGTATATTTGGAAATGGCATCAACCAGTGAGCAAACCAAATGCCCTACTATAAAATTGACCAATTTATTAATTTTTGGCAATAAGTAATGGTCTTTGGGGCAGACTCTATTGAGATTGGTGAAATCAATACACATCCTCCATTTGCCATTTGACTTTTTGACTAGCACTACGCTTGCCAACCATATCGGGTACTTGACCTCTCTTTTGAGTCCTGCTTTTAACAACATTTGGCCTTCTTCTATGATGGCTTGTTGCGTATCCATAATGATCTTTCTCTTTTCCTGTTGAACTGGCTTGATGTTCATATTAATATAAAGACTATGAACCATGAAAGGTGGGTCCACTCCTGTAACCTCCTCTGGGCTCTAAGCGAAAGTGGATGATCTCTTAATCAAGATTTTAATTAACTCTTCCCTATCTGA
The DNA here is from genome assembly GCF_030052815.1 of Hevea brasiliensis. Classification (NCBI taxonomy): domain Eukaryota; kingdom Viridiplantae; phylum Streptophyta; class Magnoliopsida; order Malpighiales; family Euphorbiaceae; genus Hevea; species Hevea brasiliensis. The sequence continues at coordinate 90,882,802 of NC_079498.1, read as the reverse complement.
TCCCTGAAGCGTTGTGCCGTTCTTGACTCTCTTTCCTTTACAGAGCTCAACCTCTTATATTTGATCTGCTAGTTCTGGAGAAATGTTGCTTTCAGGCTTTTCTAGGAGATCGATTGGTAAAGTTACCTTGCCCACTGTTTTTGTAGATTAGTTGTAACATTCTATGGCTTATTTCTGACTATCTCTCACCATAACAATTCATCCTAGAGTTAGAAGTTTCATGCACAAATAATCCATGTTAATTAAAATATTATTACCATTTAAGATCAATTGTTCCAAGATTACATTGTATGATAGTGGAATATCCACTACGACAAACTCAGCATAAATAGATCGCTTGAATTTTTCATCACCATGGACCATTATTAAATTGATGGTTCTAGCCACTGGCATAGTCTTGTCTCCCAACCTAACCAAGGGAAACATGACCTTAGTAAGGTTGCTTCTCTTTAATTTGAGCTTCTTGTAAACTTTCCAAAGTAATCAAATTTACTGAGGTCCCAGTATCAACCGGAGCTTTATGAACCATGTACTTATTCAATAAAACATTTACCACTAAAGGTCAAAATGAGGTTTTTTAACATTCTCATAATCTATGGGTCCAAAAGTGATCAAATTTTTTCATAGAGACTCCTTGTGGAATGAGAACACATTCTTTAAGCTAGTTGCTTCTATTACTCTTTTGCCCTTTATTTTGTGATCATTGGGTCCCCTTGCAATAACATTGATAATGCCAACTAGTTCCTCTAGATCAATTTTTCTTTCATCCTTGTTCCTTGAACTCTTTTCTTTCCTCATGCTCTTTGTTCAGCTATCTTTAGTGAACTTCTTCAAACTTCTTTCTCGAATAAGTCTCTCAATCTCATCTTTGAGCTATTTGCAATTATCTATTATATGTCCATGATTATCATGGAAATAATAGTACTTTTTCTTATCTCTTTGGGTAACAGTGTTCGATTTCATTTTTTGTGGCCACTTGATTTCTTGACCATTCTTTTGTATCCACATTAGTACCTAGGCTCTATACTCTGTCAAACCTGTGTAGTTGTTATACTGATCTCTCCACAAAGTTTCGTGATCTTGTCCGTAAGATCTTCGATCACTGGGTCTTTTTTCGGGCCTCTTATTTGAACTCTACCCTATATGCCTTTCTTCTTTTAAAGCTATCCTCTCATCATCCAATCCAACATAGTTCTGAGTTCTCTCTATTAACTGCTCATAATCCTATGCAAGGTTTTTGATGAGAGAATCCACAAACTTTGCCTTTTTTTAGATCCCTTCTTCATTTCCTCATGAGCAATCTTATGATTGAGGTTTTTGATTTGTATGGCCTCTGCATTAAATCTGGACACATAATCCTTGGGAGATTCTCCCTCTAACTGTCTGATCTTCCTCAAATCGAATGATAACTTTTTAGGTGAAATGCAACTAAAAAATTTCTACTTAAACAAACTCACCAACTGCTCAAAGCATTAATTTGACCGACAGCCTCTGGTACCACTTCTTTGTAAGCTCGGTTAGGGCTGTCAAAAAAACCCTACACAAAGTAAAATTATTAATATTTTCCAAAAGCATTGTAGTGCAAAATTTTGGAAAATGGCTTATGGGATCAAAAGTTCCATCGTATTTATCCAGAGCTGGGAGCTTAAATTTTAGAGGAAATTTTTCTGAGAGAATCTCATCACTTAAAGGTAACCCATTATCCATCCCATAATCATCATCTTTAGGGTTCTTCTGGAACTTTTTAATTGCTTGTATAATTTTCTGTCCCAAAGCACTTTGCTTAGAGTTTGACCCCTCCTCATTTGGGTGTTTTCTTTTTGCTTTGCCTTTGCTACTCCCGGATCTTCACTTCTTTAATAGGTTCCCCAGACAACATTGTAACCATTGGAGGTGGAGGCAGGTGTGGTGGCATTGCTAAAGTGATTAGCATGCTACCCCTCGTGCTTTATTCATACTCAGTTTTCAATGATTCCAACATGGCCTCCATCTCCTTTATTTTCAAAAACATTGAATTAGGATCAAATACACTTATTGGTTGGACTCCTTTAGTCGAAGCACCCATATGCAACTCCCCTACACTTGGTAGAGTGCCCGTGTTGTCACCTGAGATGTGAAGGGGTTTTCCTAAGATTTGAACCTGTATCAACTATTAAAGGTGATGTAAAATAACAAATAAAAACCTAGAAAAATCACGTGAATAGATTTTTTAAAGAAATATCAAAGAAACAGTCGATGGCGTTTCCCACAGGTGACGCCAATTGATGTTACCATGGATTTCTGGATACTTGGTTGATACTTGATGGCTAGACCCTGGTGACCTAAAAATAAGAAGAAAGGTATCCAATAGCCACTCCGACGCTTAAGTCAGTAAAGGAATCCAATTAGGAGATAAGGAAATATGGTGTTACTTTCAGATCTATTTAGAACGTACTTTATACTTGTTTTGAACCAATTTATATAAAGATGGATGACAATTACCTGAAATTCTAGCTAGATCTTCACCTTTTCCTTATTGGCTTATAATGGAATACACATCAATTAGTGTACTTGATCTCAGCTATGATCTTTGATGTGATCTCTAATTATTATGATCTCCAAAGATATTGGTCTCTTCATTAATGCATCTCAATTCGAACTTTATGGAATGATCTTCTTATCAAAGATTGCCTTTGAGCTATCATTGTTGCTTCAACTCGGATCCAAAATGAGATTGGAATTGGGCTGAGCTAATCCGAACCACTAGAGTTAGCATTTGGCCTAAGACTATATCAAATAGTAAAATAAGAATGTCACGATCCAACCTATGGGCTGGACCTACACTATGACCTGGGTCAGTATAAGGCTCCCAAAGCCTGTAGTAAGCCCAGCTAAACTCTATCCCATTGGTAAGCCCATATTGAGCCCAATTTCAAGAAATCAACCAGACAAAATCTGACCATAAAATGGACTATCCAACGGAGAGTTATTTAACTTACCCAACCTGTAATCTCAATAAAAATATATTTGGGGAGCTCAGCTCACCCATCAATCATCCATAATCCAAAATAAAATCAATGGGAGCTCAGCTCCCTCATCCATCATAAGTATCCAATCACACAATTACACATACCTAAAGTTTATAGATTATAATCCTAAATTGAAGAATATTATAGTCCCAAACTAAATGATATGTTTCTACACATGTGGAGATCTAGAATTTTTATATTTGACAGTACAAAACATAAAAATAATAGCAAGTAGACCTGCGAAGAATGAAAGCAGGTTAATCACAAGGAAAAAACTCTCCTGTAACCTGGAAAAATAGTGAACAGGAGTGAGCGTTCGACTCAGAGAGTAAATATTTATTTTATATACAATTTCTATAACTATCTAGTTCTAATGCATCCTTAGAAATGAAATGCATCATCTTCATGCAAGTCATACAAATCATATTAAGTCAAATCAAAGATAATCTGGAGCACTCACGCACCCGTGTCAAATCCATACTCATACATACATATATGGGGAGCTGATCCCTCTACCCAGCTCTCTTCATCCAAGGCCTGCCAGCGAGATCAACTAGAGTTGGACTTTCTCTTAATAATCCATATTCAGGAGTCGGCGATATCAACTCAAAGCCGAGATCAACTCAAAGCCGTACTCACTTTGACTTCCTCAAAAAGGACTAGGCCCCAAGCGAGACTAGCTCAAGCCAATTGGCCCGTCCTACCGATATCCATCACACCACACTATACACACACCGACATACACACAGAGCTCTAGATTATCAAAACACAGTAACTAAAATAGTATTCATCAAGTACAAATGCAATGCGGGGCATGCCTAATATTTAACTACTTATATATATTTATATAAGTGATGCATAAGTATGCCAGAAGTATAATAATATTAAAATTATAAATAAAATAAATATCTACTCACAAAGAGGATGACCCGACTACAGCTAGTTCGACTAGATAGAAGAAGATTGGCTGGCACTGTTCACCTATACATATACATTGACCTCTATCAATTAACTGACAGAATTAACTAATTAATTTAATCTATAAAAGCAAAAATAAATCCTAAGGTATTGTTGAGATTTCGACAGAGTTTCCCTCATAAGTAGACCTAACCCCCTACATGAAAATTCAATAAAACGCAGCACACAAGGCCTCAGGCCTATAATAGCAACATCATACAGCCCCTCATGGGCCTGCCAAACTAGACAATACTCAAGTGACTGCACAAAATAATTATTTAAACATTCAAGGTGTTACAAAGGAGGTAGGAGGTAGTTATATATATGTGTTTTAATGGTAGTTTAAAGGCATTCAATGTCATATTTTGAAAATTCCCCATCATAAATGAAATTATAAATTACAAGAATTTGTGTTCATGCTTTCTACATTTATTATTTGATGCAACTTGTTTATGAAAAGTTTTTTAATATGATTTTACCAATATTCTGATATTACTTATCATTTAGACAAATGTAGCAGCTCAGACTTAGACTATCATTGGCGCTAGGGCATTGGAAAGCATAAGGCCACCAGAAAGCATAGTAAGCCTTATTTACATCAAAATATTATTTAAAACTTATACAATTCATATAAATAGTTTACCTAATATAAATAGTAATTATAATTTCTTTTATATTACTGGCAAAATATAGTATTAAAATAATAAAATTTACATGTTTTTATAAAATAGAATTCCACAAAATGTACCTTTACCTTTATGCAAAATTGAGGCAGTAGCCTTTGGAGCTCAGCTAACCAAAAATTGCTGATTGTATTCTCTATACTTATCCCTGAAGGGGAAGATAGAAAAAGGGGGTGAATTGGGACTCAGTAAGTAGAATTACATTTTAGGGATATAAAACAAAATATAAAATAAACAGTTAAGTCAATAACATGGATATACATCATTCGCATGATATTTCCCCATCACAAACATGCCACATCAAAGTAATTCATGTCACCAGTGGATCTCCAAGCATATCATTATCATCATAATTCAAATGTGCCTGACCCATCAGGGCTTATTCTTAACATACACATAATGACTCCCAGGGACACAAAAATCATGACTTACTTGAGGTGGATCCTGTAATCCTTGGTATCTGAATGTCAGAGACATAAAATTATCTTACCTAGCATCCTATATCTTTATTTTACATAGGTGAGCTCATTGTATGCATGTCTTTCCTTTACTTTCATTTACCTTTCTCATTGGGAGTCAGTAAGTCATCCATAAACTGCCAATACAACACAATAAATAATTTAACATCTTCATGATATGCAACTACTAGTATTACATAGTAAATCATGCAACTTATAATTAACGTATGTACCATGATGCATGAATGTGCATGGAATGTAATTAAGCAGTAAAATAATTTTTTTAAGACCATTAAGTAAATTTTACTAACAATACTAGTTAACCCTTTACTATTATGGGGCTTATTAAGGCTGCTATTATATTGATTGGATATACCTATATAGATGTACCATTACCCATTAGACACTTAATCATAAATTAACTTTGATTACATAAATAACTTAATTATCTTAATTATCTTATTTATCCTGCCAGAAATACAATAGAGTCGTGTAACTAGGTCTATCCTCCATGCAAAGCAAACTCAACACATGGCCTCAAGCCCACAGCAATATCATAATGCCCACTCGGGGCCTACAGAAACCTAATTCTATGATTAGTAGCTTGTTGCTCCAGCTAAGATTCTTAACTCCTTCATAGTTCAGTTATCTTTCCTTTTGTATTTTGAAGCTTATATAAATATTTCTAAAGGTCATTTACGGTATTCTAATGTTGTTACATTTCATTTTACTTAGTAGTATGCCAAGAATATTTTATAAATTTTTACACTAAACACTTGGCCAACATTGATTGTACTTTAAATAATTAACTTAATTATCTTAATGTCCTAGACTTTCTAAGTCTGGGATGTTCTATCCTCAAGTCCACATTAAAAAGTTTAAGGGGTTCTTAGTTCAGGACTTAAACATGATTGATTAGTTTTTACTCGTGTTAATATTTTTTAATAAAAAATAAATATATTTATGCTAAATAACTAATAGATAACTAGCATAATGTGAGATCAAATTTAGATAAACAGATGGCCTAAGCCCATAATCAAGAAACCCTAGCCTAAATGGGTTTGGTCTCAACTCGTGACTGAAGAGAAGAATCTAACTGTAGAAAGCACGTGGCATATAATTTATAAATTTATAAATTATACTTTATTGTATAATATACTCTCTTCATTTATTTCTATTTATACTAGAAAATATCCTAAAAAAAAGTTTTTTGGTCTTCTTTAAAAATCTCATTTGTCTGTTCCCTCTTCTTTGACAAAAAAATATCTCAATGTTTTACTAAAGATATTGTCCTCGTATTGATCAGTTGATGCACCCTATCTTTCCACATCTCAATTTTCATAATTTTTTTTAATGTAACTTAATTGTTTATGAATTTATTAATTTTGTGGATATTATATTGTTGGATATTATTTTACAGCTTCTTTGTGGATGATGGTTTATGAATTTAGTAATTGTCCATTGTTAATGCAATCCATAGATAGTATATTAATGAATATTATATTAATATGTAATAGACAATTAACTATGTTTTGATCTTTACTATATTTGTCATTCTCGACTTTGCGTCTAATTAATTAATTAAAAATGCAAAGTAGAGATGCTAAGAAGTTATACTACTTTTGTAAATATTATTTTACTGCTTCAGTGCTTTTGTGCTTATGGGAACAAAGAATCATGGATATTGCAAATATTAGCAAACAATCAATTTATTATATTATTGTGTATTTCTCATTTTTAAGTCTAAAAATTTACTTTAATTGATTATAATATATTTATCAATATGCATAATCTCTTCATTATTAATAGATGTTATTAAATATATTAATTTTAAAACTTATACAAAATAGATTTAAATTTTTATTTGCTTATTTAATATTTTGTTATAATTAATTCACTCATGCATGTTAATGATATAAATTTAATAATTTTAGTTTTAAATTTTTTATTAGGCTAAAAATATGTTGAAATCTATGACTATTGATTATTTTTTAAGAGAAAAAAATGATGTGTGATTTCAATTTTGGTTCTAGATCTATCTAGAAATTGAAATTAAATTGAAATTTTGATACGATTTTGATTTAGTTCTTTGATGTTTCAGGATACGGTTTGGTACGATTCTGATTCGAGATTCAATTCTTGAAATAGTTTTATGCAATTGTTTCTAGGAAAGTCATACTTCAATTTCCATTCAAAATTTAAAGTTGATTGTTAATACACAATATAACATATAATATATATTTTAACTATTTCTTAATTATATAATATTTAACCTTTAACTATAAAGTGCATATATATTTAAAAATTAAACATGTAATCTAGTAGTAAACTCATAATTAAAAATTAGGGAAAAGTATAAAAACATCCCTATGATTTTATGCTTTGATACATAAAGAATTGTGTTTTAATTTTTATTAATATGATATCTTATACTATACTCTGTTAGCATAAATAGTTTAAATCATTATTTATCATTAAGTGACGCTGATATGGTGGAAGTGGTGTCAATGCTAACGTCACGTGAACAATTTTAATGTTTCATTTATTTTTTCATCTAAGTGCAAAAACAATGATGGAACCAGAAAACTTTTTGTTGATGGCCAATTATAATACGTCAATAACACATGCATGTGTATATATATATATATATATATATATATATATATATTGAGAGAGAGAGAGAGAAGTATTACACAATTATAATTTTTATAATTACATTTTATAATATAAAATCTTGTCAAATTATTATATCAAATCTATAGTTTTTTAACATAAAATTTATCAATCCCAAAAAAATATATTTATGATAGGAAAACTAGATAGGAGGAAAGATGAAAAAAATTATATTATATCCATCGAATGAGAATGGGAGAAAAAATACAAATTAAAAAATCTCGTAAGATTTGAGATATTGATTTATTATATTGATTTATTGTATTTAATTTTTAAATTAAAATAAATTATCAATCAAAGTTAAAATATAAAAGTTATTAGATTTAAAAGTATGAAAGTACATGGTACATAAGTATATTTTTTACATAAGTATATTTTTTAAAAAAATTTAAATGTCCATTTCAAATTCTTATCATCATTTTCCCTTTCGAAAATTTCCCCTTTGTAATGACGTAGCCTGGGGGCTGTTATCAGTGCTAAGAATTGGGTCAGCTTAAAGTTGCCAGAACCCGTAGTAAGCCTAAGACCTGTTAGACATAAACATATTCCTGTATCTTATAATTCAAGCATACTCCAAATTATTATACTTTAGTCTTTTCATCCATACTTAAACATTCATAACATATAATTGATTCAGAATTTGAACTTTTACCTACATAGAAAATCACTAAAGTGTAATTTGCTCAAACCTACATACTCATATGAGGAGTTAGATTTTAAAAATACATAATGACATTACTTGTACTTAATAAAAAAACATTAATTAAATCCTAAGTACTAGCATAGTAACTATTCATTTACAATTTACATATCCATCTAATCATACCACAAACATATAAAGACCCTACAACTACTCCTGCTTCTTAAGCTCTAAGGACTCTTATATTCCCGCACTCCTGCATTTGGGGTTAAGGGAAAGGGGTGAGTTTACACAAACTCAGTGAATAAACTAACCAACATTAATTAATTATCTCATTCATTTCATACATGTGTATCGACACCATATTTTGGCCGATCCCCAAAATCAATAAAGTTCGAAACTGATCCCCAGCACTAAGTCTCCCTTTGCCAGCCAATCACATTTCCGATCTCTCTTTACCAAACAATCACATTTCCGACCTCTCCTCAAAAGGAATCAAACCAATACTAAGTCCCCATGTCACTTAAAGCCTTGCCGATCTCTCAAACCAATTGTCAAATATCCTGAATGGTTAATTACATTCTCGATCTCTCTCGTCAGACGAAACTGAACCAGCACTAGATCTTCATTTTAAAAGTTTAGGAATAATCAAGTTAAGGTTCCAATCCGGTTTAATGGCGATCCCGATCTTAAGTACTCAAGCCAAATTTCCAATTTTAAATTAAGTCCTGTTTAGCGTTGGTTCCCTGCCGATCTCATGCTTATGGTGTTTTTCGACCTCATACACTTAGATTAATAATCAACTTTAGTTGTTTTAATATGCTCAGATAATCAAGTGCTTAAGTAATTTAGAGATTTTTCGATCACATCCATTCACTGAACAAAAGCGAGTTTCATTTCATATTAAAGTTTGTACAAGTCATTCGGCTGGAGGATCACCCCCAGCCTGATCTACATTTTGTTTACGGACCCCGAACCTAGAATCTCTGTTTTTGAAGTGGTTTCATTTTAATTTACTTTCACAAATGGTTTTCTTTAATTTCCCTCAAAATTAAAGTGGCGACTCCTCACTTTTCCCACTTCGGTGAGTGTTCGTCCAGGCGACCGCAAAACACCTTGCGACAGCTTGGCGACTCCACTGGGGAATTTTGACTTAACCCCGGTCCAGAGGTCCAAAAGTAGATTTAATTTTGCGATCAAATCATTGTTAGGTGGGCTCACTCCACAAAATTTTATACGTTAATTATTGTTATTCCTGCTAACTGTTTTGCTTATCTTGCTTTGTTTTACTTCCTACAGCGCTCTTCGTTTAAAAGAAAAAAAAAAGAGAAAATTTCCCCATACTGGGAAGAGGTAAAGGTGCCCCTTCACACACTGAACGCTCACACGATGTCCTTCACACACTGAACTCACACACTTCAGCCCTATACCCGGCTTTCTTACCCTTTTAGGAAAGTAGGAGGGAGTCATGTAGCGGTACCCGTGGGTTTTACCCCGTTAGTATCCGTGAAGGCTTCTGCTCAAATTGAAACTCGTTCTATTCACTGTGATACCCGTGGAATTTTCCCGACAGTATCGTGGGGGATAGAATGGGGCTCTACCGTTTACAGTAGGGGCAATTTGGGAACCTGTGGCTTTTAGAAAATTAGACTTTGAGCTAAACTATCACGATAGCTGGAAGCCGTAGCAAGCTACCTTGTAAGATAGAACTGTCCGATTAGGTAGCACCCAGCCGGTATTAGGACTTTCCTTTACTTTAAGACAAAAGGGGCATACTTACTCTTACCCTATTCTGTTTATTTTATTTTGTTCTTATTTTTAAGGGTAATATTGAATCATGCTGTTAAGAAAACCTACACATTTTCCTACTTTGATAAGTGTGCAGGTGTCACTCTGCCAATAGTATAATTCAAGATTACCTGAATTTATCCTGCTAACAAGTTTTTCCTGCAGGCATCTCCAAAATAAGGTCTGTAAAAGGATAAGCATCATTTTTAACATGGCATCCTCGAGTCAGTCGGCAGAAGAAGTTCTTAAATCAGAACAAAATGCTAAACCATGGCCCGAATCGTCTCATAGCTCAGTGCCCCCACAAAGGGATACTAGCTCATTACCTCCATTGGACCTGAGCAAGATTGAAGTCAGGATGAACAGTCTCGAGGGTCTGGCCAATAGTTGGAAGTCGTTTCCTGATCAGGTCAAAGCACAATTTGAGGAGAAATACGGGAGGATTGCAACCTTGATGCGAGTTAGGGTCCAGGTCCCGGCACTAAAGGCCATGTTGTCAGTTTGGAACCCTAAGTTTGGAGTGTTATCTTTCAATGACATCGATACTGCTCCCACTATGGAAGAATATCAAGCATTGCTAGAAATCCCTTATGCGGCGCAGAATTGGATTTACCTACACCTCGAACATAGGCAGACCTGGAAACGGCTCGCACATATGCTGGGGATCCCACCAGAAGAAGCAAAGGCGAGAGAAACCGTCAAAAGAAACACGCATGGATGGTATTGGACTTACCTCAAGAAAGGGTTGGATCAATGCATCCAAGATCAACAGTGGGATCAAGCTTCATTGGTGCTCGCTTTAGCAATTTACGGCTTGATCTTGTTCCCTGGACCTTCCGGAATCATAACCTGTGGTGTTGTGGAAATGTTCTGGGTAGTAGAGAAACAGAAAGTCAATCCAGTACCGGCAATACTTGCCGAGACTTTCTTAACCCTCACTTACTGCAGACAGCAAGGCAAGGGGTCCATTAAGTGTTGTTCTCAGTTGTTGCACCTCTGGGTCATTAGTCATATGTGTCCTGTGGAGACGAAGGGATTAACTTGGTATCTTGACCAGCCTCTCATCGAGAAAATGACCCGATTGGTAATCAGCCCGAAGGATGAGCCGCAGTGGTAAGAACCGATTTTGAGTTTCAATAGCCATAACTATTGTTGGAAGAAATTGTGGACGTCAAGTCAATCCATTCTGATCAGCACGGGGAACAATCAATCAGTATCCCTAATCGGAGTGACTGGATACACAAGTTACACTCCGGCCTTAGTAGTAAGATAATTCGGCTCAACACAGTTCAGAATCAATACGAAAGAATACCACCAAGGTCATTTCTACCATAAGCTCAAGGAAGAGGAGGGGTTGAAAATAGCTCGCAAATCTTGGGAAAACATCACTCTGATGGACAGGTCGCCTAAAGGTCCGAGTGCCACGGGCGATTATCTTAAATGGAGGGCTGACAGGGACCAAGAACACTCAACTGCAGAATTCGAAGACAGCGACCCTCGCCGAAACATCCTATCAGAAGAAGCTAATAATCATCTGGCTAACTCACTATAGAGAGCAAACACCAAAAATTCGCAACTGCAAGAACAAATAAAGCAGTTAGAGGACCAACAGCGGAACCTTAAAAGAAAAGTGAGAAGACTCAGGGAAGAGGCAAGGGCCGAAAAGATGAGTTTCGAAGAGCAAGAGGCACGGTGGGAAGAGGAAAAAGGCTCTCTCCAGGCTGTGGTAAGGGAAGTAGAAATGCAGAATAGTAAGCTTCAAGAAGAAATGAAATACCAAGAGATACTCGTAGAAGAGTATAAACAAGAGAACAAAAAGAAGAAGCTCGAATTGAAGGAACAGGCATTACTCATCAACGATATTCTGAAAGAATGTGCTAAGGAAAGGAAGGAGAAAGAAAGACAAGCTGCTCTCTATCAAGAGCTGAAAGAGAAAGTTTACCAGCTGGAGAGAACAATAGCACAGGGAAAACAAGAACTCCTTCCTGAATCCGAGTATGCTCTGAAAGCATTCGACCCTGCCAAACAAGAAGAAAGGTTATACGAGTATCTCAGAAAATGTCATCTCATTATAAGGAACCTCCCTGAGCTTAGGCCGATGTAAAGAATGTTGTGTATAAATATTCAGTTAATGGAAAACTTTTTGGGCCATTATTTAGCAAAATTGTGAATGAATAGTATAACTCCCGTAGGAACCCCCTCGCTAGGGTTATGCGAAAAATTGGATATGCCATATGAACAGGTATCATAAACGCGCATTCAATCCGGTCATTCACAGTCAGACTATCGAATGATGCCATGATAAAATTGATGCAACCATCCTCCTGCAGATTTCATTTTGGCTCCCAAATGCCACTGTATCCTTCGTCCGAACCAGAACCTTTAGTTTTTTTTACGAAATTCAAAATTCACTAAAAGCTTTTATTTATCTCCCCACAGAAAATCAACATTGCTTCAAACAAGGCAAGTCTGACCAAGCACACGGTTCAACCCAAGCGAGTGTACTTAACAAGATCCCGAACAAAGAAGATAATGGAAGATCAGGAACAAGTACAGAACTTATAAGGTCAAGTATCTGAGCTGAAAGACCAGGTCTCAGAACTCATGAGACTAATGAGGGAAATGTCCCAAAATAAACCCACTTCAGAACCTAACCTGCCACTACCTCCTCCACCACCTACGACAATGGATCCTCATCAGGCTTCAACCTCCTTCACCTTTCAGTCACCTATCCCGGATCCGACAACATCCAACCCTACGCCATAAAAAATGACCTACCTTTCTCCCATTACCCAGTTGTCTCAAATGCTGACCCATACCCTTCAATAGTAATCCCTCCAGTTCACTCCACCCCTCATCTCCCAACTGGAGGAGCATTTTATGCAGTAGGAGGAGAAAGTAAGGCCAGGGAAAACGAGAAGCTGTCTGCTCTAGAGGAAAGATTGAGAGCAATAGAGGGGCTGAACATGTATGGTTCAATCGATGTGGCGTCACTGAGATTGGTGCTAGATGTGGTGGTGCCACCCAAATTCAAAGTCCCGGATTTCGACAAGTACACCGGGAACTCAGACCCCCGCATTCACCTAGCAACCTATATCGCCAAAATGTCTGCCTTGACAGAAGATGACAGATTTCTCATCCACTTCTTTCATGAGAGCCTCTCTGGAGCAGCCCTGAGATGGTGTATACAGTTGGATAGGAGCAAACTGCGCTCCTGGAAGGATTTAGCTGATGCATTCTTGAAACAGTACAAATTTAACTGTGATGTGGCCCCCACGAGGAGAGACCTTCAAAACCTAGTGCAAAGAGACAGGGAAAGCTTCAAGGAATATGCCCAAAGATGGAGGGAGAAGGCTGCAGAAGTATATCCTCCAGTAACCGACAATGAACTATGCTCCCTGTTCATCGAAACATTGAAGGCTCCTTATTTCAATCTGATGATTGGGAATACCTCCAACAGCTTCTCGAATATCATCCAAGCGGGTGAGAGAATTGAGGCCAACTTAAGGATGGGACGACTACAGGAGTTGGCCGAGAACCCTGTGAAGAAGACTGCCAGTTTTGGCAAGAAGAAGGAGGGTGATGTGCATTCCATCACCCGTCAGAATAATTATTCCCCACTTCCCCAAAATAACTACCGGCCAGATCCTCCCCCTCACGTCCAAACCATTGCAAACATTCCACCTCCTTTCCCAAATTATCCACACCCGCGCCCATAATACCCACCACCTACAAATTACCAACCCAGACCACCTCCTCCACCTACCCAACCCAGGCCACCTCAAAATAATCCCATACCACCAAGAAACCCTGATCCACCCCTTCCCTTCCCACTCAGTGAAATATACCGATACCTCGTCGGTATAAACCAGATTGTACCAGTTCCCCTAGACCCAATTCAGCCACCATACCCCAGGTGGTATGATGCCACTGCCCGTTGTGAATATCATGGAGGGGCACAAGGGCATTCAACTGATAATTGCGGAGCACTCAGAGGGAGAGTGCATGCTTTAATCCGGAACGGGTGGTTGAAGATTGAGGGAAACGGTCCCCTCCCCAATGTTACCTCAAACCCGCTGCCTAATCATAATACAGGCAATGGTGTAAACATGATAGAATCAAACGGGGAGAGGCCGACACCAGAGGTAGACGAGCTGATTCCCCACTTTGAGGAAATTTTTGCCATGGCAATGAGGGAAGGTTACCTTTGCCCTCAGGTATCGGAATCAGAAAAAGGTACGGGATGTCCTTACCATGGAGGGGCAGCTGATCATGAGCTGCAAGACTGTGAGGGATTCCAGTAAGAGGTCCAGAACTTGCTGTCCCTCAAAATTTTAAGATGCCAAAGGAGATCGAAAGTGGAGGATGAAGTAAATACTGCCAGGTTTGGCCAGAATACCTCTACCCCCAATCCTAGATTAACCTTCTCTGCCCCCAATGCCCCAACGCCCTCACCACCGGTAACGATTATCCGAGCCCCGCCCAAGCTTCCTGTCACCAATACTCATGCCATACCTTGGAATTATAACTTCCAAGTTTTCACCCAAGGAGCATCAAGCAGTACGTCAGCTCCTAATCTTGCTTAACCTCCGGCACCTCCAAAACCGTGCTTCACTCCCCATGAGCACTTCAGAATGACTTACGCCAAACCTACCAGCAATACTACTCCCCAACCTAATCCTCAGCCCGTCGCTGCCACAAAATCCTCCCCACCTGAGCAAGGAGTCGAGTTTATAACTCGAAGTGGGAGATGTTACGGGAACGAAGAGAAAGAAAAGAAGAAGGGGAAAGTAAAAATGGGAGAATTATAGAAGAGTACAGAAGAGGAGATTGAGAAAACGGGAGAAGTAGAGCTCGCCGGACCTAAAGAAGAGGAGGAGCTGTTGCTCCAAATAATGAAGCAGAGTGAGTATGATGTGGTGGAACAGTTGAGAAAGACACCTGCCCGAATTTCATCAAGTATCGATTTTGAGCTCTGAGGTGCACCGTCAGGCCTTGCAAAAGATCCTGGATCAGGCCTTTGTGAACCCCGACATCACACCGGGGCAGTTCGAGAAGATAGTGGGACAAATCCAGGCATCCAGTTTTGTTACCTTTTCTGAAGAAGAGATAGATCCTGCAGGCTTGACACACACTAAAGCCCTCCATGTGACAGTGAAATGCAAAGGTTGTATAGTGGCCAAGGTCCTTATTGATAATGGATCAGCACTCAACGTACTGCCTAGTGCTACCTTGGCTAGACTGCCAGTTGACCAATCAAATATACGTCAGAGTGCTATGGTGGTAAGAGCCTTTGACGGTACAAGAAGAGAAGTATTGGGAGACATCGACTTGCCGCTCCAAATTGGCGCATGCACCTTCAACGTCACATTCCAAGTGATGAACATTGAACCGGCCTACACTATGTTGCTGGGGAGGCCGTGGATCCATTCCGGGAATGTCGTTCCTTCAACTTTGCATCAGAAGATAAAGTACATCATGGACGGCAAAGTCATCACGGTGAGAGGGGAAGAAGCCATATTGGTCACTAAGCCACAATCACTTCCTTATGTGGAAGCTGCCGAGGAGTCATTGGAAAGCTCTTTCCAGGCCCTCGAATTACAAGAAACCAGAAATGAAGGGGCTATGGCTATGGTAGCCAAGATAATGTCAAGGAATGGATATGAAGAAGGCAAAGGCCTAGGCGCCACATTACAAGGAATTGTTGAACCTATACCGGCTATCCAGAAGGTGGGCTGTTGCGGTTTGGGATATGAGGAAGATGCCCTCATAGATGGACGATTCTGGATGAGGAACAGACTTCGGGATCAGAAATTTGACCAGAAAGTCGGGAGAATGAAAGTAGTGCCGAGAATCACAAAGGTCTTCACTAAACCGGTCATCGAAAATCCGGCAGAGGTTGAAGAATCACCCAATGAACCATCTATTGATGTCATCCACTTGGATTCCTTGTATGAGGCTCTGGTCTTGCCAATGGCTGAGGGGCAAGAGTTGGACAACTGGACGGCAGAGGACATCCCTGTACTTAATTTCGAGTAAAGTACCTTTGGTTATCTACACTTGATCATTTTGTCCATGATGGCAAGTGTAACATTGTAAATGGACCCTTTTCTTATGTCATAAATTTTTAATGAATTAATAACGCATTTATTTCCAATTCTCTTTTTCTTTCCACTTGAATTCCATCCTTATAATACATTATATTTTCGTTCATTCAGGACCATTCATCAATTAACACCTAATAATTCAATAGACTCAGAAATTCCTCTAGTTAATTTTGAAATCCACATAACTGCCATTACTTCAAGTGATTCTGAGGTGGAGCTCACAGAGGAAAGGGATGAAAGGGATGAACCTTCCCTAGTGCCTTGTGGAGACGAAACGCGCACCATAAACTTAGACACGGAAGAAGTAAAAAGGGAACTTAAGGTTGTGGAGAGTGTGGAATTGGGAGATATGATCAGTTTGCTGAAAGAATTCCTGGACGTGTTTTCCTGGAGCTATGACGATATGGTTGGTTTGGACCCCCAGATAGTGACGCACAGAATTCCCCTAATTCCGGGGACAATCCCGGTTAAGCAAAAGCTAAGAAGAATGAATCCGGACACGCTGCTCAAAGTTAGGGATGAGGTCAAGAAACAGTATGATGCTGGGTTCCTGGAAGTAGTCAAATATCCCCAATGGATAGCTAACGTTGTCCCGGTAATGAAGAAGGACGGGAGAGTTAGGGTGTGCGTTGACTACAGGGATCTTAATAAGGCGAGCTTAAAAGATGATTTCCCTCTCCCTCACATTGATGTGTTAGTAGACAATGCTGCGGGATTGGGCAGGTGTTCATGTATCGATGGGGCATCGGGATACAATCAAATCCCAATGGACGAAGAAGACAAGGAGAAAACTGCCTTTATCACTCAATGGGGGGTATTTTGCTATCGGGTCATGCCTTTCGGGTTAAAGAATGCTGGAGCCACCTACCAACGCGCCATGGTCACATTATTCCACGATATGATGTATAATGAAGTGGAGGTGTACGTGGATGATATGATCATCAAATCTAGGGGAGAAGAGAGTCATGTGCAGGTGATGAGGAAAGTATTCGAGAGACTCAGGAAATATCAGCTGAAACTGAACCCTGCCAAATGCATATTCGGAGCTAGATCTGGGAAATTGTTGGGATTCATACTGAGCGAGAAGGGAATAGAAGTTGATCCGGACAAAGTTCGAGCCATTCAAGAGATGCCATCCCCAAAAACAAAAAGAGAGGTACGCAGTTTCTTGGGGAAGTTGAACTACATATCAAGGTTTATCTCAAATCTCACCGCCAAAGCTGAGCCTATTTTTAGACTACTCCGAAAGAACAAAACCACTCAATGGGATTTGGTTTGTCAAGAGGCTTTCGAGAAAATCAAGCATTACTTGTCAAACCCGCCAGTGTTGGTTCCACCAATGGCCGGAAGGCCTCTGATTCTGTATATGCCAGTCCAACAAAGCTCAATGGGATGTGTTTTGGGACAACATGATGATACCGGCCGGAAGGAAAGAGCTATTTATTACCTGAGCAAAAAGTTCAATGATTGTGAGTCAAGGTATTCTTTCCTAGAGAAAACTTGTTGCGCACTAGCCTGGACAGCAAATCGCCTCAAGCACTACATGTTGAATCACAAGACATGGCTCATTTCCAGAATGGATCCTATCAAGTATGTATTCGAAAGCCCATTCGTGCCGGGAAGGATAGCCAAATGGCAGGTCATACTATCTCAATATGACATTGTCTATATGACCCGGAAAGCGGTGAAAGGTAGCGTGATCGCTGATCTCTTAGCAGAAAACCCTATCCAAGATTATGAAGCTCTGGATTTTGAGTTTCCTGATGAGCATATTAACGAAGTAGACTGTGGAGAAGAAGAGCCAGCTGATGTATGGGAAATGTATTTCGACGGAGCTGTCAATTTGTCCGATAATGGAATCGGAGCTGTATTGATATCTCCGGATGGGAGACACTTTCCGATAGCTATCAAGTTGAGATTTGACTGCACCAACAACATCACAGAATATGAAGCTTGTGTAATGGGTCTACAAGCTGCTATTGAAATGAAGGTCAGAAAGTTGGAGGTGTATGGAGACTCAGCTCTGATCATTTATCAAGTCAAGGGAGAATGGCAAATTAAGGATCCGAAGCTAATCCCATATCAGAAGTACTTACTAGAGTTGATTAAGAAATTCGAAGAAATCTCCTTCACTCACCTTAGTCGAGACAAAAATCAATTTGCAGATGCCTTAGCCACCCTGGCTGTTATGGCTCAAATGGAAGAAGGGCAAACGACTCAAGTATTGAAGATTAAAGCAAGAAGTGAGCCGGCTTACTGCTTCATGATCGAAGAAGAACCTGATGGTAAACCTTGGTACCATGACATCTTGCTCTACATCAGAAACAGAGAATTCCCTCCGGGGGCGAGCAAAAATGAAAAGAGGATGATTCGGAGATTAGCATTGGGATACTTCCCCAGTGGAGAAACCTTATACAAAAGGAGCTCTAACGGTGAATTGCTGAGATGTGTGGATGCAAAATAGGCAAAGAGAATCCTTTTCGAGACTCATGAGGGAAACTATGCAACCCATGCCAATGGATACATGATGGCTAAACAAATCATGAGACGAGGATATTTTTGGACTACCATGGAAAAGGATTGCGTCGAGTATTTCCGAAAGTGCCATAAGTGTCAAATATACGCGGATCCGATAAATGTTCCGCCTCACCAATTGTTCAACCTCGTTTCACCATGGCCTTTCGCAATGTGGGGCATCGATGTGATTGATCCCATCAACCCTAAGGCATCCAATGGGCACAGGTTTATCCTAGTAGCAATCGACTATTTTTCTAAATGGGTCGAAGCGACATCATATGCTCACATTACACAGAACACATTTCTCAAATTCCTCAGAAATAATATCATCTGCCAGCACGGCCTCCCCAACGAAATCGTCACTGACAACGCCAAGAACTTGAATGGCCCAAAGATCCAGAAGTTATGTGATCAATACAAGATTCGACATCTCAATTCCTCCCCATACCGTCCCCAGATGAATGGAGCGGTGGAAGCCGAAAATAAAAATCTCAAAAGAATAATTCGGAAAATGACGATCACTTATAGGGATTGGCATGATATGCTCCCTTACGCTCTTCATGCATACCGGACCTCCGTAAGAACATCAACTGGGGTAACTCCGTACTCACTGGTCTACGGGATGGAAGCTGTATTACCTATCGAAGTTGGAATTCCTTCCCTAAGGATTCTGAAGGAATCAGGGATTGATGAGTCGGAATGGATCAATTAAACTTGCTGGATGAGAAGAGGCTAGCAGAAGCATGTCATGGGCAGTTGTACCAGAGAAGAATGGCCAGGGCATTTGACAAAAGTGTTCGCCCTCGCGAATTTCAACCCGGAGACCTAGTTTTGAAGAAAGTTCTCCCGAATCAAAATAATCCCCGAGGTAAATGGTCACCAACCTACGAGGGGGCCTATGTGGTTAAAAGGGCATTTTCTGATGGGGCCCTGATCTTGACCCACATGGACAGCGAAGAATTTACAAGACCTATGAATACTGACGTCGTCAAGAGATACTATGCCTAAAAAAAAAAAAATAGGTAGGGGTGAAAACTCGAAAGGGCGCTCCTAGCAAAATGTGTGAAAGAAGGCAAAAACCCTCGAAGGGCGCTTTCTGTAAAATGAGTGAAGGATGAAAACCCGAAAGGGCGTCCTGAAAGAGCAAGCCAAAAAAAAAACAAAAAAAAAAGCAAAAAAAAAAAAAAGAAGAGAAAAGAAGAATCTAGGGGTGAAAACACGAAAGGGCATCCCAATAACCAAAAGGGGAGAAATAAAGAGCGGGGCATGAAACCGAGAAGGGAAATAAACAGTAATGGCACGAGGCTTCAGAGTACTTGAAATAATGGCAGTTAAGGGACTTCAAAGCTAACTACAAGAAACATGTGAGATCTATCCTTGTACCCTTTTCCTTTAAAACTGTATCTTTGTTTCTTAAAGCCTTAATAAAGTCATTCTTCTTCTCCAACCTATCTTCTTCCCGCTTCAATTCGTCTTTTTGCTTTATCTTTATACTCACACAATTTTCTCTGCGCTATTAATCATTTAAAATTTTGCCATAAGGTTAGGATTTGAAAATTGATAACCTCACGTACTTTACTATGAGATTTGCAGGAAATGGCCTAAAAAAAAAAAAACTAGAGGTGAAAACCTGGAAGGGCGCTTCTAGTCAAATGGACGAAAGGAAAGTGAAAACCTGCAAGGGCGCTTTTTGCAAAATAAAAAGAAAGTCAAGGGGCATCCGAAGAAATGAGGTCGTAGGCCAAGTCTTGTAACTCGTCCTCCATTAATCATCGGCTTTCGGGATCCTGTTAAGTACACTTCATCGAGGAAGAACTTCTTGTGTCGAGATTAGACTTGCTTTGTAAGTTGATTTTAATTTTTAGCATCTTAAATTTCCTGTAATCAACCTCTGGTACCTTGATCTAAGTTTATTTTAATTTCCAGCATTTTAAATTTCTTGTCAATCAATCTCTGGTTCCTTGATCTAAGTTGATTTTAATTTCCTGCATTTAAATTTCTTGTCAATCAACCTCTGGTTCCTTGATCTAAGTTGATTTTAATTTCCTGCATTTAAATTTCTTGTCAATCAACCTCTGGTTCCTTGATCTAAGTTGATTTTAATTTCCTACATTTAAATTTCCTGTTATCAACCTCTGGTTCCTTGATCTAAGTTGATTTTAATTTCCTGCATTTAAATTTCCTGTTATCAACCTCTGATTCCTTGATCTAAGTTGATTTTAATTTCCAGCATTTTAAATTTCCTGTCAATCAACCTCTGGTTCCTTGATCTAAGTTGATTTTAATTTTCTGCATTTAAATTTCCTGTTATCAACCTCTGGTTCCTTGATCTAAGTTGATTTTAATTTCCAGCATTTTAAATTTCCTGTCAATCAACCTCTGGTTCCTTGATCTAAGTTGATTTTAATTTCCAGCATTTAAATTTCCTGTCAATCAACCTCTGGTTCCTTGATCTAAGTTGATTTTAATTTTCAGCATTTAAATTTCCTGTCAATCAACCTCTGGTTCCTTGATCTAAGTTGATTTTAATTTCCAACATTTAAATTTCCTGTCAATCAACCTCTGGTTCCTTGATCTAAGTTGATTTTAATTTCCTGCATTTAAATTTCCTGTCAATCAACCTCTGGTTCCTTGATCTAAGTTGATTTTAATTTCCTGCATTTAAATTTCCCGTCATCAACCTCTAGTTCCTTGATCTAAGTTGATTTTAATTTCCTGTTATCAACCTCTGGTTCCTTGATCTAAGTTGATTTTAATTTTCCAGCATTTCCTGTCAATCAACCTCTGGTTCCTTGATCTAAGTTCATTTTAATTTTCCAGCATTTCCTGTCAATCAATCTCTGGTTCCTTGATCTAAGTTGATTTTAATTTTCCAGCATTTCCTGTCAATCAACGTCTGGTTCCTTGATCTAAGTTGATTTTAATTTTCCAGCATTTCCTGTCAATCAACTTCTGGTTCCTTGATCTAAGTTGATTTTAACTTTCAGCATTCTAAATTTCTTGTTAATCGACCTCTGATTCCTTGATCCAAGTTGATTTCAAATCTTTAGCATTTTAACTCCTGTTACCAATCTCTAGGTCACTAACTTAAGTAGACTTTAGCTTCCTAACCTTGAACTCCTAACCGCCCAAAATATGGGTCTGAATCTTTGCATAATTCCTACACGGGAAAATTTTTTCTCTTTAATAGAAATTATGTAAAGAGGGGCAGCTGTCGACACCATATTTTGGCCGATCCCCAAAATCAATAAAGTTCGAAACTGATCCCCAGCACTAAGTCTCCCTTTGCCAGCCAATCACATTTCCGATCTCTCTTTACCAAACAATCACATTTCCGACCTCTCCTCAAAAGGAATCAAACCAATACTAAGTCCCCATGTCACTTAAAGCCTTGCCGATCTCTCAAACCAATTGTCAAATATCCTGAATGGTCAATTATATTCTCGATCTCTCTCGTCAGACGAAACTGAACCAGCACTAGATCTTCATTTTAAAAGTTTAGGAATAATCAAGTTAAGGTTCCAATCCGGTTAATGGCGATCCCGATCTTAAGTACTCAAGCCAAATTTCCAATTTTAAATTAAGTCCTGTTTAGCGTTGGTTCCCTGCCGATCTCATGCTTATGGTGTTTTCCGATCTCATACACTTAGATTAATAATAAACTTTAGTTGTTTTAATATGCTCAGACAATCAAGTGCTCAAGTAATTTAGAGATTTTCCGATCACATCCATTCACTGAACAAAAGCGAGTTTCATTTCATATTAAAGTTTGTACAAGTCATTCGGCTGGAGGATCACCCCCAGCCTGTTCTACATTTTGTTCATCTCCTCTCTCACCCTCAGCCTCCTCCTTGCTATCATCACCCTCGTCCTGGGGAGCCAGATCTACCATCCAAGTGAAGTCCTCCTCGGGATATCGCTTTCTGAGCTTGGCCAAGAGATCCCTGTGGGCATTCACATAGGCACCGGCCTCTCTTGTCACTATCTCTTCTTCCTTCGCTTTAAGTTCCTCAGTGAGGTGAGCAACTTCATCGGCCCGGAGCGCTTGAACTTCTTCAAGGACACGAGTTCGCTCGGCCAGAACATGAGTTTGCTCGGCCAGCTTATCCTCGTAAAACTTCATCCGCCCCTCAATTTCAGATATGTAGTTTTGAGCGGATGAGAGTTGGGATCGGAGGGAAGCCACTTCATGACCCATCTTCTCGACCTCCATACCCAGGCGGTGAGCCTTCTCCCGGATAATATGCTGGTTCACCAAGCACTCCACGTTCAAGCTCATAGATCGGGTCAGGATGTCATCAAGGTTGTCTGAGGACAGCCTGTCCCGATCCTCCCGAAGGTATATAGAAGCCCCCAGGACCTTAGCCAAACCCGGATTCTCCCGAACAGTCCGGTTCTTCTCCAAGGAATGGATCAGCACTTGGGCACCACGGGAGAGAGTCCTTGGGGTAGGCTGGGAAGGACCCCCTTCCGCACTCGAAGCGACTGGAGGAGGTAGAGGTGGCTCTTCTTGGCGAGGAAGAGACCGGATCACTTCTACCTCGGGGATCGGCTGTCCCGAAAGTTGAGATGAGCCCCCATGAATTTCCCCGGGTTCATGACTGGGAGTCTGGAGCAGCTCGGACCGCTTCATTTCCCGCACTTTCTGGGAGATCTCTCTCTTTCATTTCCGGCTCTCCTTGGAAGCTTCGCGGCTCGCCATACCTGCACAAGGAAGAGTTCAGTGAGATCGCTAAGGTCCAAAGATGTGAGATATAGAAAATACCGATGCCGAGGTCAGAGAGCTGAAGCCCGCGATCTTGGCCGGTGACCAGCTGCATAGTCCAATGGTGCAGCTCAGCCGTCACTACATCCAAGCAAGAGAACTTCTCTCTGGATGCCTGTTCCTTCAACTCCATCACTATTGCACCCTCTTCCTTATTTAGGGAGATGTGCTTCGTAAGCAAGGGACCCTGATGCAGCCAGCTCCGAGGGAATCCCTCAAAACCATTCGGAATTTTGCTCCTCAAGATAAAGAAGCGGTTCTTCCAATTCTTCAGGGAGGAAGGCAGGTCGGTAAAAAGCCCACAATGGGGTTTCGCCTGGAAGAACCAATACTCGTCATCCTTTCGATTTGTTAGCCTGTACAGTTCAGCGAACACCTTAGCTGTAGGTCGGAGCCCCTTAGCTCGGCATAGGCCTCGAAAGGCTACTAAGATCCGCCACGAGTTCGGGTGAACTTGGGCGATGCACACTTGGTGATATTTTAAAACTTCCTTGAAGAAGTCGTCCAAAGGGAACCGTAGACCGGCTTTTAATTGCTCTTCGTAGACCATGATCATATCGTCCCCCTCAAAGAAGTGATCGGCACGAAGATCGCCATGACACCTAATCAGTTCGAATGAATCAGGCCGAATGTTATACTCCTGGCTGAACGACTGCAGATCGGTTTCTTGAAGGACCGATGGCAATTCGTCCATGGGAAGATTTTCCCTCCCTGAAGAAGGTACATGCCTTGATAGTGCTGCTTGCCCCCGAGCTGAAGCAGAGACCCTAGGAAGTTCAGATCGCACGCTTGGCTCGACCACCTCTACTTCATCAGAAGACCACGAGAACTGAAGGAAAGGAGGGCTCGTCGCTCTCTGACCCTCGGCGCCGCTCATTTTCAAAGGAAATAAAGAATTTAAACTAAAAGAAGGATCAAAACCCTTACCGGAGCTTGATCGGTGTCGGAGGAACTTGAGAAAATGAGAGAATTTTGAAGTTGTTCGCGAGAGACTGAAAATGACATAAGGGAGCAACTGGCTAACCCCACCTCTATTTATACTCGTCCGAGCATTTAATGCTCACGATGTTCTAGGTAGTGCATCGGATAGCGGGACTCGCCAGCTGTTCTGACACGTCTCACGAATATTTCAAAATTCCGTAAGGAGAGACCGGCTAGTTAGGGATCGGCTAATTAAGGCAAATGTTTGGAAGTGTGGATCGGATGAGGGCTGTTCAGTTAGAAACCAGATCGGATAAACACACCAGAGATCGGAGAATAATCAATAATAATAATGTGATAATTGGCAAAATAAATTTTATTTCCAAAAGGTCAAATTACATTATTTGGGCAATCTCTGGAGATCGGATTACATTAAAGGTCTAATTACATCATTTGGGCGATCTCTAAAGATCGGATTACATTAAAGGTCTGATTACATCATAAGGGCAATCTTTAGAGATCGGTGGAACATCCTATCTAAAAGGCCTATGTCAAAGCCTAGTCTTGTGGCTGAGTCAAAAGATGTGTTTGACCAGAGACCTACTGGGGACTATGACTCTCATGAGAATGAGAGAGGTCACATCAAAGTTACCAAACCGAGCCATTTTAACACCCAGTGTGGAGAGGAGCCAGATGAACGCCAAAGAGCAGTCACCGATGTTGAGGGGAATATTAGCAGTCTTCTCGCCCGAAATCAATTCGCCGATTATATCGGGCGAACGATTCCAGATCGGCACGATCGAGGTCCTCGATCAAGATCGGTTAATTAGTCCAGTTCTCTCACTGTCATCTGATAAGGTCATCATGATTTTTCGATCACTGGGATCATAAATTTTCAGGCAAGGAACAAAGAGGGCAACTGGAAAAAGATTAAAAGCGGTCATTTTGTCTGGGATTGTTACCGGAGCAGCTAGAACAGGAAAATGAGGAGAATAGGGGAGAAAGTCAAATGAGGTAGGGCTTCCCGGTTGAAGGTATATATAGGAAAATTTGAGCATTTATTGCAAGCAGAAAACGAAGCGGACACCTCGAGAATTGAGGGAAATAAATGCTTTGACTGGACCGAACCCGATAAAAGGAAGACCGGTGTGGTAAAGATTGGTAGAAGGGAGACCGGCATGAAAGATCGGAAAAGAGCGTGTTAGGAAGATCGGAAAAGAAAGGAGGTCGGATAGCAAAAAGAATAAAACAGCTCCTGCTGATTATCATCATAATCAGGGCCGAGGTAGTTAAAGCGTCGCAAACGAAATCTCCACCGCACTCCCCTGAATCGCCCGCATTACTGACATGTGCCAGAGTATGTCAGGACAGCGCCGTACATCTTAATCTCCACCGTTGATCTTACTTGTAAGGACGAGCTCGGAGCCCTCGGATCGAAGAAGAAAACGACAAGATCAGCGCCTTTCACTCTTAGCCCTCAGATTGCTCTTGACAAGAAATTTTGGGCCGTCAGATTAGAAGAGAGAAAAGGACAAATACTCCGGAAGGGATCACAGTCTTCCTTTCTGATTCTCTTTAATTCCCGAGCCCTTAGATCATGTCCTTCAAAATCTTAACCCTCCATCTCCCTCAAAACAGATCCTGACCCTCCATGGGGAGCACCCGGTTCCTATAAATACCTGCATGACAAACTGTTCAAGGGGGGGACAAATAGTGAATATAGCGGAAGGACTCTGAAACTTAATTCAGCTCGTTACTCTGCTATTTTTGAAGCTTTCATAAGAAAAACTTTTGAAACCAGTTTTCTGAAGTATTTTCTTGCAAAGGATTTCTGAATACTGAAACTCTCCATTTTCAGTTCGTTCATTATCCTGTGACATTCTCGCTTATTGTCTTTGTTATCTTTATTTCTACTCCCGTTGTCCAAGCTCAACTTCATTCATACTCGGTTATAATATTGATCGGACTGCATTTTAACAAGGTATTCTTCATTTCAAGGCGAACCTTAATCTTCAGGTTACCAGCCCGCGGCCTCCATTACGTTCTGTGAGCCCATAGTTAGTTCAATAGATCCGACTCCCCACAGGTGAGTGCTCATATCGCTTTTTTTTTTAAGTGCTCGTTCTTATTTTACGTATTTCCTTTATTCTTTACATATATATAATTTTCTCCAAGTTTATATTGCGCTAAAGAACACGAAGAAGGTCATTCTTGAGTTTACTTCCGCGTTGACCAGTCCATTCTTTTTGTTAATCTTTGTTATTTCTGAATGTAAGCCTTCTAGTCCCGAGTAGCATATAAGTGGTCGGATAAAATGTAGGTAACTGTATATTAAGGGTCTCTTTAAAATAATGAAAGGTCTAAACAATAAGTCGGGAAAATAGTAAGGCCGAATCACTAGAATAATGCAAAAGACAATTGAGTAAGATGACACAAGGCAAAGTAAAACCGAACCTTAAGATAGATAAATGGGATAGATCGGGTATCAAAAGGTACTGGTAAGGCGACCACATAGGAAGGTCGAAAAATTCGGTTTGGTATCTCCTGACTAGTTACAAGGTACCAATGAGTTAAAAGAAACCTTATTCCGAGCCCCCTGCATCTTTAAATGCCAAAACCCTTAGTTCTAGGATTTCGTGACGGGTAGCTGTAATCAAGTTTCGAGAGATCGGAAAAGCCCTTATCCGATCCCTATTAAAATAAAAGAGATCGGAGGAGAGTTCTTATCCGATTCTCAACCTAAAGTTTTAATAAATATTTAAAAAGGAGATCGGAGGAGAGTTCTTATCCAATTCTCAACCTAAAGTTTTAATAAATATTTAAAAAGGAGATCGGAGGAGAGTTCTTATCCGATTCTCAACCTAAAGTTTTAATAAATATTTAAAAGGAGATCGGAGGAGAGTTCTTATCCGATTCTCAACCTAAAGTTTTAATAAATATTTAAAAGGAGATCGGAGGAGAGTTCTTATCCGGTTCTCATTTAAAAATTTTTAATAAATATTTAAAAAGAGATCGGAGGAGAGTTCTTATCCGGTTCTCACTTAAAAATTTTAATAAACATTTAAAAAGAGATCGGAGGAGAGTTCTTATCCGGTTCTCACTTAAAAATTTTAACAAATATTTAAAAAGAGATCGGAGGAGAGTTCTTATCCGGTTCTCACTTAAAAATTTTAACAAATATTTTAAAGAGATCGGAGGAGAGTTCTTATCCGATTTCCAAATTAAATTTTAACAAATACGTAAGATGATCCCCCTAAAATAAAACAAATACGCAATAGCAACTCACTAAGGTTGTCTCATTTACTTATGTATCTGGGTAATCCGGATTAGTGAAAAATCAAATATTTCTTTTATCAAAAGGATTAACATTTCCAGTTAAACCCTCCTAACTATAAAGAACGTGAAGTTAAATCTGCTTACCCTCGTTGAGGGACGAGGTGGGGTGCCTAACACCTTCCCCGCCTGCCACTTTAATTCCCCGAACCTAGAATCTCTGTTTTTGAAGTGGTTTCATTTTAATTTACTTTCACAAATGGTTTTCTTTAATGTCCCTCAAAATTAAAGTGGCGACTCCTCACTTTTCCCACTTCGATGAGTGTTCGTCCAGGTGATCGCAAAACACCTTGCGACAATGTGCAATGCAATATTCAAATGGATTTTTGCACCATAAACATTTCACATAGGATGAACTTGTTATTAGTGATTCTCTGAATCCAATGTGCCCAACTCATGCAGAGGCTTCTCAGTACTTTCGCTTAAAATATAACATGTATCATGTATCATGGGCATTGTAAAGATCTCCCCTTGAATTTTTTTATGGATCCATAACATATGTAGCATAACGTAGTCATAATATGGGGGGAGTTAGTGGGTCATCTATTATCCATTAATGCACCAACAAAAAATATGTAAATATGTAACATATTCATGTTCTAGATATATACATCCTAAATAAATATGACATGATGCATGAGAATGATAAGAAATTAAATTTAAAAAGTTTACATTTATTAAGATTAGAATTACTCACCTCTTGTAACCTATCAACCACCTAACTTGAACGGTAGCTATCTTTAGATCTATTACTTCCCGAGTCCCTCAAGTCTGATTCTATAACATCGGACCCTCAAGAGTTATAAAAGGTTCTAAAACTCTATACACATAATAAACATCTTATTTTATGCTCTTAGGAACCATGAAACCATGTTTAGAACCTTAAAAAAGAAGGGAGAAAAAGTCAGGTAGAGCCTACGTAGCTGCTAAAGTCTCAGGTTTCGGATGGTCTTTTCATCCAATTCTAATTGTGGCTGCTAAAGTCTTGGACTTCCGTTGTCGAACCTAGAAATTTTCTAGATTTTTGAGAAACTACATGTTTTGGCTTTCGAAAATTATGAGTTTCAGCTGCTGAAATTATGATTTTCAACAATGGAATTTAGGAATTTCTAGAATTTTCAAGTTGAAAACTTATACATTCAAACTCTCCAAAAGCCCCAAACTCATTCCAAAGTTTCAAAGGATAAATTTAATAACTGTCTCTAAACTTATATAATTATAACACTACAGTCCTTTTACTTTAAAATGTAACATAAAACCCCATAAACTTTCAAATTTAGCATAGTAAAATCCCTCTAACTTTTAATTACTGATTTTTCAGTTAGAAACTGATGTGAATTGTAACATCCCTATTTGCATAGCCTGGTATATTTCACTGTTCCGATGACTGGTATCGGTCCGGACAATTAAGAGAATTAGAACAATGTCTAAGACACCTAGTTAAGCCTTGAACACAAATAATTAGTAATTGCCAAATAGTTAAGTATAAAGAAGAAAACAGAACGCAAAAAGTTAAATGAGCCGGGAGTCACAGCGATGGCTGACCTTCTCGGGAAATGACTGCGAGGTCAGTCTAAACTCAAATTTCGAACCAGAAAATGTGACGTTGAGGTCCTTAGGACTATTGCGAACATAGTGAAAAAGAGAAAATTATGAAAAAGAATTGTTAAGCAGATCAAATAATTAGGTCAGGGATTCAGAAGATATATTGAATAACTTGTAAACCGAATTGAACCAGCGATGGGCAATTTGGTCAATTCACCCTTAGAGCTGACTCCTGACCTAACTGTCTAATAAAATTGGAGAAAAAAAAAATTTCGGGATCAAAAATTAAATTAAAGAACTAATGAAAAAATAAATGAAAAAAAAGGAAAAAATGTTATTACATCACTTAGATGACATCATGGATGAAGTCAAAATTAATTTATTTTTGCCTACAAATTTGAACTAGTTTATAAACTTCTATTAAATATAAGAAAATGCTCACCACTTCTAAAAAGTAAGAAAATGGTTTTAAAATCATTTGTAGGGTACTTAATGAGTTATCGGTAGGTGAAGTTCGGTAGTTCATTAGGTATTCTACGGGATCATGTTATGCTTACAGAGGGGTAAGGTATGACATGTTTAAGTGGTATCAGAGCCACTCGCGTGTCCTCTTGGGTGATGGTGAGGCAAACCTCAGCGAGGATGCTGAGTTCCGAAAGGATGGAGAAAGGTCCCTTAGGCAAATCCCACATCGGCAAAGCCCGGAAATGGTCTTGGTTCTAAAAAGTAATGATATATAAAATAGGAGAACTAATCACTAGAGGTGCCTTTTGGTGGAATGGCTTGGAGAGTTGAAAGAACTCCAGGGTTAAGCGTGCTCGCTTGAGAGAAATCGTAGGATGGGTGACCTCCTGGGAAGTTCTCCATTCCACCTATAGGACAAAACTGTGAGGGTTACAGCCAAAACGGACAATTCCTCTAGTGGTTGGATCCCGATTATTTCTAACTTTTAATTATTGTTTTTTCAGTTAGAAACTGATGTGAATAGCTCCCGCATGGCACTTTGTCAACATTTCTCTGTCATCTCTTATGCAAAGTGTAAAATTATTCTCTTTACACATGAAAAATTATTCTATCTATAGAGAGAAAAAAGATTCAATTTATACATAGCTTGAGAGAGAAAAGAAAAATATTGACTAAGCTCCATGCTGTAACTGTCCAGGTTAGATGTCCTAACTTTTAATTACTGATTTTTCAGTTAGAAACTAATGTGAATAGCTCCCGCATGGCACTTAGTCAACATTTCTCTGTCATCTCTTATGCAAAGTGTAAAATTATTCTCTTTATACATGAAAAATTATTCTATTTATAGAGAGAAAAAAGATTTAATTTATACATAGCTTGAGAGAGAAAAGAGAAATACTGACTAAGCTCCATGTCAGAATCAGTCTGTGCCTAACCAAAAAATCAAGTAATTAGAGGTCAGAGGGATTTTACTGTGTAAAATTTGAAAGTTGATGGGGTTTTATGTTATATTTTTAAGTTGAGAGACTGTAATGTTACAACTAGATAAGTTCAGGGACAGTTATCAAAATTTATCTAGTTTCAAAACATAAACCAAATACATAAACACATCTCTAGAGTTGAAAACAACTTTAAATCATGCTTAATTTTAACATACATCATCCAATAACACAAAACCTAGGTTTTCCTCAAAACTAACATAGCATAAGCAAGGATTCCCTCAAATCTATCAAGAGAAATTATCCATTTAAGGCTTATAACACTTAAACATAACTAAACTAACCATAAATATGCAATTTCAATATAAAATCACAAAACCTTAACCCTAATATGCATAATTACCCAAACTCCTCTTAAACACAACTTCACATGAAATTGAAGTTATAAAACCTAATTTCTCATTAATGTGCTTGGATTTACTTATTAGATCAAGAAGAAAAGAAAAATTATTTCTTTTCTTGGAGCTTGGAGGTGAGAGAACTAAAGGTCCAAAGCTTGAATATGCTCTCCCAAGCTTCCTTATGGAGGAATTAACGTCCAGATCTTGAAAACCTAAGAAAATCTCTTTAAAGAGCTCCTTGTATGCTCTATCAATTGAGAGAGGGGGAAGAAGAGAAAAACCCAAGTGTTTTGGTAGAAAAACAAGCTTTGGTTCCTTTTTATACCCTCATTGTTGAGTTGGATACCGGAAGACTCAGTTTCGGCTACTGGGGTCCATTTTGTCCAAAATAGATTTGAACAATAAAAAGGATTTTGGCTACTAAAAGTCCATCATTCGGCTCCCGAAGTTCCTTCTGTCTAAAATACACTTAAAAATTTTTCTTTGGTCAAAACCATTAAAACATTTTAATTTTTAAAAGCATTTTGAACACATCCCACATATGTGTGTGTGTGTATATATATATATATATACACACACATAGACACATACACTTCTACCCCTATTCATTTATCAGTGGAACCTTTGAATTCGCCAGAATATTTCATTTACAATAGAAATTTTGACGTAAGAAAATGGTGGGTGTTACACCCTTCCTTTTTATCGTGTTGCACCCTTCCTCTTTATCGTTTTCTTCTCCGGCTGATCCACACAATCATCTTAGGCTAATTGCATAGTATTGTCCATTGATAACAATGAAACTCAACAAAAATACGTAAGGCTAGGTGGGTCAAAATAGATAATATAATACAATTGGGTCAGGGCATTTTAGCCTAGATGAAACTGAAGAAGAAAACGAGAAAAGGTAAAGGGAAATTTTTCAAAAGGGAAAAAAGATAATAAGAATTTAAGATAGACATTTAAATAATTTTAGAGAAAATGACATTAAGTATTATGTATTCTCACACTTTTAGTATTTTGGTCTGAGCCTTTTTTCAATTTAGGGCCTTAAGGTTTTTTTATTTTCTTCAATTCAGGGCTTGCACTTTCAACCTTTTCCATTTAAATGACAAAACACTATAAAAAAAGGATTTTTTTTAGCGATAGATCAAAACTCCATCACAAATAATATTTATTAGAAATGAATTAGCGACGGATTCATTACTAATACATAGTTAATCTGTTGCTAATTTGTTGCTAATACATAGCTAATTCTTCGCTAATACATAGCTAGTTCGCTGTTAAAACTTTAGCAACAAAGATTTCAGTGACGGACTGAAAATTCTATCTCCAAAAGTCAATTTTTTGAATTAGCTACGAATTAAAGATGGATTATAGTCATTGCTAAAGCCTTTAGTGATTGATTCGTTGCTAATCTACATTATCAACAATAGATTCGTCAATCTGTCACTGATAATCTTTTTTTTTTTTTTGTGAAATAAGTAATATCATTAAAATTTTTGATATAGTGTTGAGATGGTATTATGGTTAGCGCTATATCCACTACGTTAGCTCCATGTGAGTATCGTTAACGATACATGTTGAACCACATTTACAAATAGAACATAAGTATTAAATTGACAAAAGTAAAGTACATTCCATTAAGTGTTAAATAGCCACTTAAATCTTGGTAAGTCCGTTTAAGCTTAAGATTAAACAAATAGATAAACAAGACCATAGTGTTAACCAATGTTAACCAAAAAGTTTATAGGTAGGTAAGATTTTAAGCAAAGGGAGTGAGCATAAGCGAGAAGCCCAAGCACATTCAATAGGAGGTGTTTGAGATCCTAACTTTCACACCCTGAAGAGTAAATAGTAATAAATATATTTTTTTAATGAATAAAATTTTTTAATGAATAAAGTTCACTTGGACAACTGTGCCCTTAAACCTGTATTCCCGATGGAGACGGAGCAAGCGGAGAAGCTTCACCGCTATCTCGCCCCCCGCAACCAAAGAAAAATGCGTTGCGTACAAACAAATACTTACATTACGAGGCAGAATCTCTCTCTCTCTCTCTCTCTCTCTCTCTCTAGACTATCATCAACAACACATATAAAGAGAAGTCAGCACTCTCCCTCTCTTTAGGGTTTTCTCTTCTTCTTCCACCTCCCTCTTCCTCGCAAATCCCTAATTTCCCAATTTTATACACCCAATTCTTCTCATTTCTCGTCCTAATTATTTAATAGTATATAATTTCTAGGGCTTCGGATTGGTGCTTTGTTTGGATTGCTTGATTTCGATACAAACGAGCAGTGTATTTTCCTTCTCAAATTTGAGGCGTGTTTTGGTTTTCTTGCGTCCAGATGCAGTGGATTATTACCCGATCCGTTGCCGCGTGAATCGCGACCGCGGATTTAATCGGGGCGGTTTAGTTCTTGTATGGAAACTCGGAGCCGGAAGCGGGCGGAGGCCTCCTCAACAGCCCCCTCATCTTCCTCCTCAGGTCCTACCACCCGCTCCCAGAAGCGCTCCCGCCTTTCTGTCGCCACTGCTACTTCCTCTTCCACCTCCACCACTGCTGCCGCCACCGCTCCTTCAATCGCCATTGCCACAGCTCGCACTCGCTCTACTCGCGCTTGTCCTGCACTCATGGACTCTACTACCCCTGTCGAGTCATCATCCCGTTCCCGTCGTAACAAAAGCGAATCTTCCGACAAAGGCAAGGAGAAAGAGCACGACGTTAGGGTTCGAGACAATAGGGATGTCAGAGATAGAGAGAGGGACAGCTTGGGCTTAAATATGGAATCCGGAAATAATAATCCCAATGACGATGATGACGACGATAGTGAAGGTGGTGGAATCGGAACTTTCCACCAGAATTTAACCTCAGCAAGTAGTGCTCTCCAAGGCCTATTGCGCAAGCTTGGGGCTGGACTTGATGATTTGCTGCCTTCATCTGGGATGCCATCTGCTTCATCCTCACATCAATCCGGCAGACTGAAGAAGATTTTATCAGGTTTGCGATCAGATGGGGAGGAAGGGAAGCAAGTGGAGGCTTTAACTCAGCTTTGTGAGATGCTCTCAATTGGAACTGAGGAGTCATTGAGTACTTTCTCGGTGGATTCATTTGTACCAGTGCTTGTTGGGTTACTGAACCATGAGAGTAATCCGGATATAATGCTGCTTGCTGCTAGGGCAATCACTCATTTATGTGATGTGTTACCTTCATCTTGCGCGGCCGTTGTGCATTATGGTGCTGTTTCATGCTTTGTTGCTAGGTTGCTTACTATTGAATATATGGACTTGGCTGAACAGGTTTGTTTGTTGATTTGATTGATGGAAATCTATCTTTACCTTGCTGTTTTGGTCGTAGCAGATGATACATTGTTTATTATGTGCAAATTGCATTCATTATATATGTGGGGACAGTTTTAGTCACTTATTGCTGTTACAGTTGATTGGAAGTAGCTGTTTATTGGGTTCTTATTGAATTTTATGGTTGTTATGATGGAAACAGTCCCTGCAGGCGCTAAAAAAGATATCTCAGGAGCACCCAAATGCTTGTCTGCGAGCTGGTGCTCTTATGGCTGTGCTTTCATATCTGGATTTCTTCTCCACTGGAGTCCAGGTAACTCATTTATAGTTAATTTTCTAGAGTTAAGTTGGCAGTGTGTGCCGAGGGACTTTAACATTGTGGAGCATTTTGTATGTTGGATTTCTTTTTTTTTTTTTTTTTCATATCAGCGGGTGGCTTTAGCTACTGCTGCAAATATGTGCAAGAAACTCTCATCAGATGCTGCTGATTTTGTGATGGAAGCCGTTCCTCTGTTGACAAATCTTCTTCAGTATCATGATGCAAAGGTAGGATTGATGTTTCCTCCCACTTGGATCAAACAATCCCCCTTCTGGTTTGGTCTTCATTCAATACAACTTGTGATATGATTGTAGGTATTGGAGCATGCTTCTGTTTGTTTAACCCGGATTGCTGAAGCATTTGCTTCATCTCCAGACAAATTGGATGAACTATGTAATCATAGACTTGTCACACAAGCTGCCTCTCTTATTTCCACCAGTAATTCTGGAGGTGGACAGGCATCCCTAAGCCCACCTACATACACGGTAACAACATTGTTTGGATTGAGTTTTAATGCTAGTGAATTTTGAGGATGGTAGTCTGACTAATGACTTGAGGCATGTAGGGCTTAATCCGACTGCTTTCCACATTTGCGAGTGGGTCCCCTCTAGGAGCCAAAACTTTACTTCTCCTTGGAATCAGTGGCATTCTCAAAGATATATTATCAGGCTCTGGTGTTTCAGCTAACTCATCAGTTCCTCCAGCTCTAAGTAGACCAGCTGAGCAGGTGCTTGTTGCTTCTTCTGCTAGTTTTTAGCTTAAAGAGATGAAACACTACACTATTTTAAGCAACTTGCATGAAAGTTGAGATATGTTATGGATCATTGACTTATCTGTATAATCATTTGTTTCTTCCTAGTTAGTTGGTGAGGACATGAGTACTATATTAAGATCTCACATCAGTTGGGTGAGTGAAGTGCTTTTATATGACTTGGATAAATTTGCCTTTTAGAGTAGAGTTGAGCCTGATCCTTCATGGTATCACAGCCAACCCCAGTCTTGATGTTGGGTCACCCATAGAGATGTTCAATCTTGCAAACTTCACGCTCTAGGTGTCCATTCGTGGGTGTGAGGGGGTATGTTAAGATCCCACGTTGGTTGGGTAAGTGGACAAAGTGCTTCTTATATGACTTGGGCTCTCCTCACAGATAAGGTGCCTTTTGTGGTAGTTAGGCTGGTCCATTTTATCAGCAAGTACTGCTATTTCTTTATTTCTGATTATATAACTTTAGAACTCAAAGTTTGAACTTTACAGGTGAAAGAAAAATGCACCTTAACTAGCCTTAGGATGCAAGGTTAGCAATTTTAAAATTTATAACCCTAGGTTTCATGCAACATGCATAAACACTTTATACTATTGCAAAACACTTAGTTTTGTTTTAATCAATTGCTGATATGCCTAATTAGCCATTGGGAAACAAAACTCTAAATTACCAAAGTTAGAGAAAAACTCACCCAATAAGGCACAGAATCAAATTCTAACTACATAATCCGGGGAGTGAAGCTACTAAGTGTTGACTCTGTAGCTTGTCCATGTAAGCCCTTTGATCAAACAACTTTTATCCAAGAAAAATTCCTCCTTTGGTTCTCCCTTTGGTTCGGCCAAAATATAAAGGAGATGAGGAGAAGAATTTCTTGATCTTGTGTATGCGGAAGTGGAGAGAAACACTTTCTTTAAGACTAATTCAAGTATATTAACTCTTAACACGCTTGAATCAAGCAAGGAAGAAGGAAAAATTTTCTTTCTTTGGTAGGAGAGATGGACGGCACAAGGAAGGAAGGAAGATGAAAATATCTTCTCTTTTCTTCTTTTATATTTGCGTTAATTTACTTTTTAATTAAAATTAAAATGACAAGTGTCCAAATCTTATTCAACTCTTGAATGAGTTTTCATCTTATGATTGGTCCATTTGTCATTCCTTAATTTTAATTAAGAAAATTAAATTTTAATTAATCAGTATTCTAAATACTAATTAAACTAATTAATTAATTAGATTTTTTTCTCCTATTTTTGACCAAGTCAAATGGTCAAAATTGTCAAATTTTAACTTAGTCAAACTAGTCAAAATTTAATTCTTCCTTAATCTTAATTCTTCAATTTATTTTTAAATACTTTAAATATTAAGTTCAACACTTTCATTGATAAATTTGATAAAATTAGCACTCAACTACAACCAACGTATTAGTGGGCATTCTTGATCATAATCTACTAACTGGTCCAAACTTCTTGGAGTGGTTTAAAAATCTGAGGTTTGTCCTAAATTTGGAGTGTATATGATACATTCTAGATTCAAAAGTTCTTAGTTCTTTACTTGAAGGGCCCATAGAGGAAGAAAGGGACACCTTGGATAGATGGAAAGAGCACGACATGCGGGTTGGGTGTTATATGCTTGCTTCTATGACCAATGAGTTACGTAAGTAGCGTGACAACTGACAAGATGCATAGTGCATCTGAGATCCTCGATCACATGCAAGAGTTGTATGATGAACATAGTCGAAATGCAATATATGAGATATCTAAGCGATTATTTCGAATGAGGATATGACTGAGGGACAGGAAGTGAGAGCCCATGTTCATAAGATGATTGGATTGATAATGCAGTTGGAAGCTCTTGATTTCACTATGAACTTTCAGCTTTAAACGGGTTTGATCCTGCAGTCCCTCCCTGAGTCATTTGTATCTTTTATTAAAAACTTCCGTATGGCTAAACAGGAGTGCACCCTAGCTGGTCTGCTTAATTTGCTGGTAACAGCCCAAAAGAATATGCCCAACAATAAGGGAAAGGAGGTAGTTTTGGT
Organism: Hevea brasiliensis; assembly: GCF_030052815.1. Lineage (NCBI taxonomy): Eukaryota > Viridiplantae > Streptophyta > Magnoliopsida > Malpighiales > Euphorbiaceae > Hevea > Hevea brasiliensis. Next base: position 90,845,190 of record NC_079498.1, on the reverse strand, counting down.
TGCTTCTTCTACTGGAAATTCCAAGAAGAAGAAGGGCAACAAGAAGAAGAAACCTTCTGTCCCTGGTCCATATGGTAGAGTTGTCAAGAACCAGTCCAAGAAGTTTGGACCAGTTAGCCGGTTATGGTCGAGAATGCCTTCTAATCCGTTGGGGGGTTGTGGTTGAGTACTCATTTTATCAGATTTACACTGCAGAAAATAACAAGATTCAAATTAGTATATTGTATTAAGTATATTATCAAAATGATTATGGTCTTTTAATAAAATTGGTTCTCCCACTAATTTGGCGAATTCTACACTTCCAAAGTAGGAAATGGAAGTCCCAGTTGGAGTGGATTTCTAGTGGGTGATTGAATTCTTATAAACTGTTACTCATCCTCGAGTACATCTATTCTTGGAATCATAATAATTCATAAGTAACTCTTTACTCATCACATCTCATATGAGGTTCAATCAATTTATTTGGCCCTTAATGCTCAAAATTTCAGGTGCATCCATTCTTGGTTTATCTTGCATTAGTTAAGTTGAGCCTACTAAGTCAGCAAGTTTACAAATTTGAACCTTAATGACCTCAAGTACATCCATTTTTGGCTACCAAAGTATTTACATACTCACAACATCTTATGCTTAATAATTATTTCAAGATCTCTTAAACCAAATGCATAATTTCTATGTAACCATAGCAAACAATGTAAGTGTTTAAAATTTCTTAAATAATTGCCTTAGTGGAGGGCCATGATGTAATTTCCAAAATTACACTATTACCAACTTAATCATTTTATTGGAAGATTTTCTTGGCCGACTTAATTACTATTTGGTCTCATTTTTCACATTAATCATTTTGCATGCATAACTCATATGCATCATGAATATAAATATCACATATATACATTCATCAAAATGGAAAAGGAAAAGGCATGGGCATGGACTATTCTATGGGAATTCAACCCCAGCCACAAGGATTGAATTCAAGGGCATCCTAGGTTAACATTCATCTATTTGCAGCTTGCTTTGACAATCTTCAACTCTTGAAGCTTGTACTCTCATTGATCTCCATCAATGGGTTGGGCTCCATATCTTCTTGTAAAATCCACTAAGTCAATTACAACATTTATCCTTGGCATACCAAGGTGAAAATTGCAATAGAATGAGTATATAAGCTTAAATAAATAAATTACAACTTGAGGCTATCACAACCATTTTATGATATAACCCTTCAAAAAATTAAAATAATTATTACAATCCTATAGAAATGAATAAGAACAATCACATTGGTTTTCTAAAGTTCATGATCACCCTTTATGCCAATACACACATTTAACAGTTGAACATGTTTTTATTTCAAATATCTCATATTCAAAATTAAATCTACCAATAATGAATCACATTAACAATCATGTCATACTGATTTTGGGACTTAGATTAAATATTTTAATCACCAAGAAAAGTCATGAAAGTTGATTAAGCACCATGATCACATCATAGGTCTAATGGTCCTACCATTTTGGCCATAATGGTGCTTCACTGAAAAGTCATGATTTTTCTTAGATTTCTATGGTTCCAAATTGCATCTCATGCGTGTCAAACACCATAAAACAACTGAACTCAACAATACAAAATTGTTTAACCATATCTAATATTTTGGCCGAATTGATTTCCATGGTCACTAACATGGGCCGAATCAAATTATGACAATTTCTCTTTGAGTTTTTCTTGTTTTCAATTGCATCTCATGCAAAATATACTTGTCCCAAATATCATACACATGATTAAATTTTCGTAATGGCAAATTATGGTGGCTCTGAGACCAATTGAATGAAAAATGCGTCTTAACTAGCCTTAGGCTGCAAGGTTAGTAATTTTAAAATTTATAACTCTAGGTTTCATGCAACATGCATAAACACTTTATACTATTGCAAAACACTTAGTTTTGGTCATAATCAATTGCTAACATACCTAATTAGCCTTTAGGAAATAAAATCCCTAAATTACCAAAGTTAGGGTTTTGGAGAAAAATTCACCAAACAAGGCGTAGAATCGAATTCTAACTATATAATATGGAGAGTGAAGCCACCATGTGTTGGCTCTCTAATTTGTCCACACAAGCTCCTTGATCAAATAACCTTGATCTAAGAAAAATTCCTCCTTTGGTTCGGCCAAAATAGAAAGGAGATGAGGGGAAGAATTTCTTGATCTTATGTATGTGGAAGTGGAGGAAAACACTTTCTTTAAGACTAATTCAAGTATATTAACTCTTAACACTCTTGAATCAAGCAAGGAAGAAGAAGAAATTTTTTTTCTTTGGTGGGAGAGATGGACGGCACAAAGAAGGAAGAAGAAGATGAAAATATCTTCTCTTTTCTTCTTTTATATTTATGGTAATTTCCTTTTTAATTAAAATTAAAATAACAAGTGTCCAAATCTTATTCAACTCTTGAGTGAGTTTTCATCTCATAATTGGTCTATTTGTTATTCCTTAATCTTAATTAAGAAAATTAAACTTTAATTAATTAGTATTCTAAATATTAATTAACTAATTAATTAACTATTAATTAATCATATTTTTCCTCTCATTTTTGATCAAGTCAAATTGTCAAAATTGTCAAATTTTGACTTAGTCAAACTAGTCAAAATTTAATTATTCCTTAATCTTAATTCTTCAAGTTTATATTTAAACATTGTAAATATTAACTTGAACACTTCCATTGGTAAATTTAGTTTCAAGTCATACTAGGGATTTTGTAATCTAATTACAAACAAAAATTATTAATTTAATTAATTAATTAAATCATTTAATTAATTAATTAAATTAATTTTACTTTGATCATGGTGCTCTTATGTGTGTGACTTACGAGGTTCATTACTAATTGGCAATGAGAATAATATTAAGTCCTTAATATTATTTGAACCATTCCATACTTAAAATGAAATTTCCTTTTCATTTAAGTTATCATAAATCATGGTTGACATCTAGCATAATGTACCATGACTACCCAACTAGTTCTGAATTAATTCTCCGATTAATGAATCTTGATCATATGTACTCTGCACTAGAATCTATTTGTTACAAAATCCTAATTCCAGTTAGAGTCATGGTTCATGTCAAACTCTTTTGCTTAGAATCATATGTCCTCTTTTAATTCCAATTCTTGATTAATAAACATTCTTATTAGAAACTCTTTTCTGACTAAGTTTATCTGTCCTGGCTAGAAACTTGAATTGATCAAGAACAATTAAATAGATATAGGATTTTATCCTTATTTACTTAGGTTGACGGATCCCATCTTGACTAATACGTATCTCTATGTATAACTAGTTGAAGTCAACACATACCCATATACTCATACATAGTATAAGTATGAAAGTAGTATAAATCTTAAACCACCTATATACAAGATAATTGAGTTATCTCAGGTCAAGGGATTATATGCACTATTATGATCTAGATGACTTTGTTTTGATAAGAGGAAACACCATATACAAGTCATTTTATATCACTGGTTCGGCCTATTTATCTTATAAGTGCCTACCATGTTTGTTATATGGCGTGAGACTTACCATTTCATCTCATTAGTATCTCGTACTAATCCATGAAAATAAATATAAGTGATAATCTTTCCGGATAAGTCATGTCCAGTGAAGTATCCTAAATTATGAACTGAATTTATAATACTTGTATTAGAATGTTCTGTCACTCATATTCTTAACAACTTAAGAATAGAGCATCTAACAAAATATTAAAGGACTTTTTCAATTAAATTCAAACCATTCAAATTTAAAAGAAAAGATTAATTGTCAATAAATGGGAATAAATATTTACATGATATAATATAATGATATGTTCTAGGGCATATTGCTAACAATCAGCTGATAAGGGCATTTTTTTGATAAAGCATATTATTGGGCTATTTAAAAGCCTTAACCAAAGCCTTAGACTGTTATTCTGATATATTTTTTTTCCACTGCACAGATTTTTGAGATTGTCAACCTGGCAAATGAGCTTCTTCCGCCACTTCCGCAAGGAACAATCTCCCTCCCTGCCAGCTCCAATATGTTTGTGAAAGGACCTGTTATGAAAAAGTTGCCTTCAAGCAGTTCTGTGAAGCAAGATGATCTAAATGGAAATCTTCCTGAGGTTTCGGCCCGAGAGAAATTGTTGAAGGATCAGCCAGAGCTTCTGCAGCAATTTGGAATGGATATTCTTCCTGTGATGATTCAGGTTAGTTTTGGTAGGCTAGAAGTTGTTCAGGTTCTTTTTTGGTTCAGTTGATGATAATAGCTTTGAATGCTTGCCAAGCAGATATATGGTTCCAGTGTCAACAGCCCTGTTCGACACAAATGTCTTTCAGTTATTGGAAAGTTGATGTATTTCACCGGTTCAGAGATGATTCAGTCTTTATTGAGCGTCACAAACATATCTAGGTTTTTATTCTTGTACATGCATGCCTCTTGTTGTGTTTACATCAAGCTTAATATGATTATTTATTTATATTATCTTTTTCCATAGTTTCTTAGCTGGTGTATTAGCATGGAAAGACCCTCATGTCTTGGTTCCTGCCCTCCAAATTGCTGAAATTCTTATGGAAAAGCTTCCTGGAACTTTCTCCAAGATATTTGTTAGAGAGGGTGTTGTGCATGCTGTAGATCAGCTTGTCTTAGCTGGAAATCCAAATTCCACTTCTACCCAAGCATCCTCTGTTGACAAGGACAATGATTACGTGTCTGGAACATCATCTCGTTCCAGACGTTATAAACGTCGCAGTGGCAACTCAAATTCTGAAGGAAATTCATCAGAAGAATCCAAGAATCCTATTCCAACAATCGCTGGATCACCTCCAAGTTCTATTGAAATCCCAATGGTTAATACCAATCTTCGCATGGCAGTCAGTGCATGTGCTAAGGCTTTCAAAGATAAATATTTTCCATCTGATCCTGGGGCTTCTGAGGTTGGAGTTACTGATGATCTTTTACAGTTAAAAAATCTTTGCATGAAGTTGAATTTTGGTGTTGATGACCAAAAGACTAAAGCAAAAGGAAAATCCAAGGCATCTGGGTCTCATGCTGTTGATAGTTCTGCTAATAAAGAAGAGTATTTGATTGGTGTGATATCTGAGATGCTGGCAGAACTAAGCAAGGGGGATGGTGTATCCACTTTTGAGTTTATTGGAAGTGGGGTTGTAGCAGCCCTACTGAATTATTTTTCTTGTGGTTACTTTTCCAAGGAGAGAATTTCAGAAGCTAATTTGTGCAAGCTTCGTCAACAGGCACTTAGAAGATATAAGTTGTTTGTTGCTCTTGCCCTTCCTTCTAGTCTTGATGAAGGGAGTGCAGCTCCCATGACTGTCTTGGTTCAGAAGCTTCAAAATGCCTTGTCATCCTTAGAACGTTTTCCTGTTGTTCTGAGCCATTCATCTAGGTCATCTAGTGGAAGTGCACGTCTTTCTTCTGGATTAAGTGCATTGTCTCAACCTTTTAAGTTGCGTCTTTGTCGGGCCCAAGGAGAAAAATCTCTCCGTGATTATTCTTCGAATGTAGTTCTTATTGATCCATTAGCAAGTTTAGCAGCTGTTGAAGACTTTCTTTGGCCTCGGGTTCAGCGATGTGAATCCGGTCAAAAGCCCTCAGCATCTGTGGGAAATTCTGAATCTGGGACCACCCCTATTGGAGCTGGCGGATTATCTCCATCTACAGCCACTCCATCAACCACTCGTCGTCATTCTTCAAGATCCAGATCATCTGCTAATATAGGAGATGCAGCTAGAAAGGAATCGTCACAGGAGAAAAGCGCAAGCTCCTCTAAGGGAAAGGGGAAAGCTGTTTTGAAGAATGCCCAGGAGGAGGAAAAAGGACCCCAAACCAGAAATGCTGCCCGTAGAAGAGCAGCCCTTGATAAAGACGCCCAAATGAAATCAGTAAATGGGGATTCTAGTTCTGAGGTATGGTAATTTTTTTTTGTGGACTATGAATATGTCTTACTCATTTTCTCATAATGATAAATTCAGAATTGATTTAACATGCCAATTCTGTAATTTGGTTTTTTGTGTTAGTCTAGTAGTATACCACAGCCTTAACTTTATGTTTTGTGATATAATTTAAAGGCAGAGAAAGTTGGAAAAAAAAAAATCTTTCTACTATCTTCGTTACCAAAGCATGATAAAAAGTTAAATATCTTGATGTCGTTCATGTCTAATATATAGGTTAAGATAAGACTATCTGATCTTTAGTTAGAAAAAAAAAGAAGAATATACATTGTAATGCTTCACAGATTTTATTCACCTTTTGCAAAAGTTCTTCTGTCTGATATCTTTTTTACTAACGCATGATAAGAAGTTAAATATCTTGATGTCATGGATGTTTGATATGTGGGTTGAGAAAAGGCTAAATAACGTTTAGTTAGAAAAAAAGAATATACATTGCAATGCATCACAAATTTTATTTACTTTTTTCAAAAGTTACATGTTTCATTCTAGTGTTGTGCATTTGTTTTTATGTAGGTTGACATTTATAAATTCCAGATGTAAGACATAAATATAGTATTAAGTCTGCAGATTACATGTTCTTCATGGTTGGAATTCTCTTGTTTTTAGGGAACACAGAATAACATGACATAGTTAGCCTCTCCGATCTTTGTAATCTCAACATTGTAGTTGGTTCCCATGAATTGTTAGTATTCTGATATTTGTCTTCACCAGTTGAGATGTTATAACAGCTTGTAGATGGTAGACTAATTCATTAAGTATCTTACTGGTTTTGTTAGAAATCAAGTGATGGACATTTTAGATCTGTGGTATTATGCTGTACATTTTTGGATGAAGTGTGGTCACCTTGTTTTATAAGGCGCTTCTAATTTTTATAGTTTTGTATACTTGTATTGCTGATTGGATTCGACTAGACAGTGTTTTGCCGGTCTGTATTGGCAACTTATCTAAAGCCAAAATATGCAATATAAATGAAGCACTCAGCAAGAATAATTAGGTTGGAAGGAATTTGAATTTTGCATAAGTTGTAATAATGATGATAAATACTGTTAAGTGTGTTTGAAGTCTGCTTATGTCCTTGTTATACAACAGGGTGCTTGTATCTGTGATACATTTTTTTTGGTGGGTAGGAGTGTATGATTGGAGCCAAGCTTTCCTTCACTATTATGTCATTTTGTTTTTGTAGTGGAGCCATGTTGATATATTGAAACTAATGTTTCCTTCTCCCTTGTTAATATTTTGGTGGAGTTGCTTTTCCAATAATTTTCTTTTGAATTTTTTTTGCTAGGATGAGGAATTGGATATATCTCCTGTTGAGATTGATGATGCATTGGTGATTGAAGATGATGATGATATCTCTGATGATGATGATCACGAAGATGTAATTCTCTGAATCCTTGTCATAATTGATGCCTATGTAGTTCTTTTCTTTTCTTCCACTTGTTGGCCTTTTTAAAACTAGAAAACTATTTATGCTATGGTGTTGGCATTATGACTTGAAGCAAATTGCATTCTTACATTTGATAAATGTATGTAAAATGTTAGTTGGACGAAAAGCGCATAAAAATATATGATGTGATGTCACATAAATGTCCCTTATATACATATATATGCTGAATTTGGATTTTTTTTTTAATGGTAGCATATCATAAACTATTTATATTAGGGAATAGATTTTATGGAGAAATATAATTTTAAATTTATTATTGAGAGAGAGATTTGTGTATACGAATTATTTTAATATATTCGAGTGATAATTATTAAACACATATTGTTTGATAATTATTAAACACATATTGTTAATATTTGAAATAAATATCAATAGAGAGTGAACATTATAGTAAATGTAAAATTACAATTCTAGTAGTTGTTAGTTTTCACATGTTCATGTGATTATAGTATATGCCTTGACTCAACATGATTGATTTTCCAACATATATGACAACTTTTGGATGGTTTTTTAATTAAATTTTGATAGGATCATGTTCAAAGTATGTAATGCAAGTAGATGGGAATGGAATCATTGGATTTGGATGCATGTGAAACAAACACACGTTTCTTTGTAGGTTTCCATGAACCTTGTCTAATTAGGTCCTGTAACTGATGATGTAATTTCTAATGACCTTTATCCTTGTTTTATGGCCTTGTGAAGACACCCCCCCCTCTCAACACAAACCCAAAAAGGAAAAAAGATTGTGGCAGGATACTGCAACTATACTTAATTTTATCATGCAGTAATGCTTATTTTTATATACATTGTTATTTTTCAACCAATCATATTTTGGTTTCATTATGAAGTTAGTGCCACCACTGTGGTAATTGATATGTCAATTATTTTTTTATTTGTTTTTCTTTTGTTGCCCTTCACAGGTGCTGAGAGATGATTCTCTACGTGTTTGCATGCCTGAAAAAGTACATGATGTAAAATTGAGTGATGCGCCTGAGGATAGCAGTGGTGCTCCAGCAGCAAGTGATAGCCAAACTACTCCTGCCTCTGGTTCTGGTAGTAGAGCAGCTGCTGTTAGGGGCTCAGATTCTACTGATTTTAGGGGTGGTAACTCTTATGGCTCTAGGGGTGCTTTGTCATTTGCTGCTGCTGCTATGGCTGGTCTTGGAACTGCTAATGGCAGAGGTATAAGAGGAAGCAGAGATCGACAAGGACGACCACTGTTTGGTAGTTCCAATGATCCTCCAAAGTTGATATTTACTGCTGGTGGGAAACAACTAAATAGACATTTGACCATATATCAGGCTGTCCAAAGACAACTTGTGCTTGATGAGGATGATGAAGACAGGTATGCTGGCAGTGATTTCATATCTAGTGATGGTGGCAGGCTTTGGAGTGATATATATACAATTACATACCAGAGGGCAGATGGCCAAACTGACAGGGTTTCTATTGGGGGCTCAAGTTCTACCACCACAACAAAGTCTGCAAAAAATGGTTCTTCCAGTTTGAACGCTGACAGCCAATTGCAGCGGATGTCACTTTTAGATAGCATCTCACAAGGGGAGCTTCCTTGTGATTTGGAGAAATCTAATCCTACTTATAACATATTAGTTCTGCTTCGCGTACTAGAGGGTTTGAATCAGCTGGCACCACGTCTGAGAGCCCAGTTAGTTTCAGACAATTTTGCTGAAGGGAAAATCTCAACTTTGGATAGGCTGAATGCTACTGGTGGTAGGGTTTCTGCTGAAGAATTTATTAACAGCAAGCTTACCCCTAAATTAGCTCGTCAAATTCAGGATGCCCTTGCATTGTGCAGTGGGAGTCTTCCATCATGGTGTTACCAGTTGACAAAAGCATGCCCATTCTTGTTCCCTTTCGAGACTCGGCGACAGTACTTCTATTCAACTGCTTTTGGATTGTCTCGTGCATTATATCGTCTTCAACAGCAACAGGGTGCTGATGGTCATGGATCGTTAAATGAAAGAGAGGTGAGGGTTGGAAGATTACAACGTCAGAAGGTTCGTGTTTCTCGCAACCGCATTTTGGATTCTGCTGCAAAAGTAATGGAGATGTATTCTAGTCAGAAGGCTGTACTTGAAGTAGAATATTTTGGTGAAGTTGGCACAGGGTTGGGTCCTACCTTGGAGTTTTACACACTTTTGAGTCATGATTTACAGAAAGTTGCACTCGGAATGTGGAGGTCAAATTCATCATCTGAGAAGCCAACTATGGAAATTGATGAAGATGGTAACAAAAATGGAAAATTCAATAATGGCTCTGGTGGTGCTGGTGATGCAGATGTTGTCCAAGCTCCGCTTGGTCTGTTTCCTCGTCCTTGGCCTCTAAATGCTGATGCTTCTGAGGGTAGCCAGTTTTATAAGGTTATTGAGTATTTCCGGTTGGTTGGACGGGTAATGGCCAAAGCTCTTCAAGATGGACGCCTTTTGGACCTTCCGCTTTCAACAGCATTTTATAAGCTTGTGCTTGGTCAAGTAAGCAGATTGCACTGGACACACATCTTTTCTTTGCTTTAAGTAGTTTCATTATTTATTACTGTTGGTCAAAACATTTAATGTGTAATTCCACTGCAGGAGCTTGATCTGTATGATATTCTTTCCTTCGATGTGGAATTTGGGAAGGTTTTGCAAGAATTGCAGACCCTTGTTTGCAGAAAACATTACATAGAGTCTTCAGGAACTGATAATCGTGATGCTATTGCTAATTTACATTTTCGTGGGACACCAATCGATGATCTCTACTTGGATTTTACCCTTCCTGGTTATCCTGACTACATTTTGAAGCCTGGAGAAGAAACTGTATATGACATTTATATTTTTCTTAAAATTGGAGTCCTTTCTTGCTTTTGTTGTCTTCTCTCTAATGCGGAACTATTTATTATAAACTGCAGGTTGATATAACTAACTTGGAAGGCTACATATCTTTGGTGGTCGATGCAACAGTGAAGACTGGGATTGTGCGGCAGATGGAAGCGTTTAGAGCTGGGTTTAATCAGGTAAAATACATTATGTATAATTTTATTGAAATTACAGATTGAGTTTTATATAGTCTGTAGTTCGTCTTTATGGTTCAATGGAACATAGGTCCACCATATATATTTGCATTTGTCTATATTTCTATGAATGCTTGAAGATGATATTGTACTTTGATATCTGGTTATCATGTTCTCATTTTCCTATATTTGCTTCATACTTTTCCATTACAAAATAGGTGTTTGACATCTCATCCTTACAAATATTTTCTCCACAAGAGTTGGACTATTTGCTTTGTGGGCGTCGAGAGTTGTGGGAGGTAATTTACTTTTCTGTTTCTTCTAATTTTACAATACTTGACTGGATCCAGTACTATAGATTGTTCTGATGAATTTTTTACTAATACAGCCTGAGACTCTTGTTGATCATATAAAGTTTGATCATGGATACACAGCCAAGAGTCCTGCAATTATTAATGTATGAACTCTTACCTTGAATTTGGTGGGATTTTTTTTTTTTTAATATGAATTTTGTTGCTTGAACTCGCTTGATGGATTTGGTGTGTTTTTATGACTCACATAGTTGCTGGAGATTATGGGAGAGTTCACCCCTGAGCAGCAGCGTGCCTTCTGCCAGTTCGTTACGGGTGCACCAAGGTTACCACCTGGTGGTCTGGCAGTACTGAATCCAAAGTTAACAATTGTGAGGAAGGTATAGTACAATGATCAAATTCAAATGGTCTTCATTAAATTTAATGTTTTTGACTTCATGTTGCATTTTTAATTCAACAGAGGTGTGCTTATGGAGCTGTTAATGGTCAGTCATTAACATCCTATACTGCAAAGTGCAAAATGTTCTGATTTTAGTTTCATGTCATTCCACTTTGTTTTTATTCAAACTGTCAACTCTTAAGGTTTTGGAATGCCTTGTGATTTTTGTAGTTGATTGTTGGTTTTCCTGCCTCTTCTTTTGGGTCTTATATCATATGATCTACCATGTACCATATGGCATAAGCAGAGCTATTTATTTGTTTATCAATTTTAATTGTTTTGTTCGTCACCCCAAAATTTAAAAAGTTGCCAGTTAGAGGGTAGTCTGGTTGGTCTTTAATTGCTTTTAAAGGTGCATTGAGTGAGGAAGTCTCGAATTCGAGTTTTCCCATTCATAGTTATTAAAGGCTCAAGGCCGCTAAGTTGCCAAGGTGTCTTGGAGCCTAGACTCCTCTGAGCAAGGCAACGCGCAAAAATAAAAATAAAAAATAAAAAATGAAAAAAAAATTGTAAATATTCTATCACACTTTAAGTAATATAAAACTACACAATGCAACATACAAACCAATTTATAATACTATAATTCAATTATAATAATAGAAATTAATAATTTATGATAAAATAAACTCAATTATTATATTTCTAATAATTTATAATAAACTCCACACTAATAGCCTAACCTAAAAGCAAAAGCAACAAGAAAATAAACCCAATTTAATTCAATCATAAAACTAAAAGCTAATAACTAATAACAAATTTAACCCATAAAGCTAATAAGAAATTTAGAGTAATGGAATTAGCATCTGTAACATGCTTTCACAATTCACATGTCAACGTTCTTTCACATTCACAATAAACAAAATCAGAAATTTAGACAATAAAAAAAGGGCATATGGTTAGGAAAAGAGCATTGCAGAAACAAAAAAAAAAAAAAAGGAAGAGTGCAACTGCTGGGCCTTGGACGAAACTCAGAGAGAGAGAGAGAGAGAGAGAGAGAGAGAGAGAGGCATATAGGTAGGAAGAGAGAGCGTGGCAAAAAAAAAAAAAGAAGTGCAGCTGTTGTTGCTGGAACATGGATGAGAGAGAGAGAGAGAGAGAGAGAGAGAGAGAGAGAGAGAGAGAGAGCACTCAGTAGAATAGAAGAAGAAAAAACAAGAATATTTAGAACACTTCTAGCTGCTGGAAATCAAAGGTTTGAGCTCTCTTCTTCTTCTTCTTTCTTTGGTGGTTGACTGCTGGCTGTTGGCTTTTAAAAGAAATCCTAACTTTTTTTTTTTTTTTTCCCTTGTGCCTGGACTCCATGGGGCGCACCTTTCTGCGCTTCATGCCTTGGTGAGCCACTCCTTCCGTCGGGTGACGCTGCCTGTGCCTGGTGCACTGCGCCTCAGGTGCTCCTTTGATAACAGTGTTCCCATCTACCCATTCTAAGATTTATCACCTTTTGTTGAGAGTTTTTTGAAAGGAGAGGGTTACCTCCAATTGTATAGCCGACAAATTGTTACTTGGTCTGCTGGGCCTCATAAAAAAAAATTGGGAAGTTTGGTGGTTTTTTGCATACACATTTGATGGTGTAGACGAAGTAACTAAACCTTTTTATTTTTCTGTTCTCAAATAAATTTTTAGGTAGATTGCCTTTTTTGTCTGTGTTCCTGGAACTACTTTTCAGATGCATAACCATTGTATGGCTGCATGCAGCATTCTTCATCTGCAGGGAATGTGGTAGCAAATGGAGCTGGGCCTTCAGAATCAGCAGATGATGACTTGCCTAGTGTCATGACATGTGCTAATTACCTGAAACTTCCTCCATACTCTACAAAGGTACCATATTGGGTGAACATGGCGATTAAGCTTTTTTTTTTTTTTTTTTTTTTAAATTTTTACATGTCTGGGTTTGAATCTTCGGGTGCTGATTATTGTGCTTTAAACAGGAAATTATGTACAAGAAATTGCTGTATGCAATTAGTGAAGGGCAGGGATCCTTTGATTTGTCTTGAGGTTTGACTAAATGGTTGAACGGCTTATATTGTATCACAAGACTCTTCAGGATCATTTTTTTTTCCTGGATAAATTTGATAAAGAAAGTAGCACCTGTCTTGCTCAATAATGGCTTCATTTTGGTGGCCCTTCAAACTAATGGCGTCATCAAGGTCAGTTCCTCAAATTTTTAAGGAATCTCATATGGTCGAATTTTGTCAGGGCCGGATGGAATCCGTGCTTGGCTGGGTCTTTCTGTTTGTCATGTAAATCTAAAGTTTATATTCAATTTAAAGAAAATGAAATTATTGCCCATGCTTAAATCACAAGGCTTGGTTCCTTAAAAGGGTCAAAATTAAATTTTTTGTTCAGGTTGGATTGCTGCATTTTCATGCTGTAAAGAGGGAACATGTGTAAAGAAGAGGGAACATGTGGAGGAGGTTCAGCTTCTAATGCTTGTAAATAAATAGGAATATCTTTTTTTTTTTTCTCCATATTTAGTAAGATATACATGTATTCCATGAAAAGATAGTGGGGAAAAATAATGCATTTAAATGTTGATCACCCTATCCGTTTCTTTTCTTTCCTTTGCCTTTTTTTTTTGTCCCCCTCGTCTAGAATGTTTATTGCTTGTGTTCTTTAGATGTTAGCCTTGATGGTTTCAACTTTGCATTGTGCATGCTTTACCTTTTTCACTTTGATGGTAAGGAAACAAGGAAATAAGTTGATGGGTGATACAAAAATCAAAAAGTTGCTTCAACTGGGTATAACATCTTCAATTGTATTTGCGGGAATGAGATTGATGGAACTTTGGGAGTGGTTGATATTTGGAATTGCATTATTTGGAGACGGCTTATCGCCATTAATCTCGCTAATGAGGACTTGCGGCGCATTTTCCCGGTGACGAATTGTACATAGAATTTGATGTTTACAAATTACTAGCGAGCTGAGACGCCAACTGATGTTAAAGATGATTAGAAAATAATTTATCCTTTGTTTGATCCCTGCTAATGGGAGGTAGCAGGTAGGATATTTATCGGTGACGAGGTGTTCGTCTCACGTGGGATAGTATAGTGAAGCGGGTGATTAGTATTGGTTTTCTTATTATTCATATATCAAGTATGATTCTGTAATTGGAACTCCTTGCGGTCTTCTTTACTTCCTTTTTATCATTTTATCACTTTATGAACAATAATCATCAGTTTGGAAAATATAATTTAGGAAACTCTTAAATACAAAAACATTAACTGACATCAGTTTTTTCTAGAAAAAAAATTTAATTAAGTTCACACAATTATATTAATTTTTATTTTTTTTGAAATTGGAATTTTAATTTTAAAAACTAAATATTTTTTCATTTTTTAATTATGAGATTCGATAAAAAATTTATTGAATTAAATTTTTTTGTTAAATTTTAGTTAACGGAGGATTATGTTTGGATTATGATTATAACGTCATTATCTCCACCAATGAGAAGATGAAATTAACAAAGCAACGTGAAAATAAGCTGCCGAATGATCAATCATCTGGTGGCCACATTCCGTCAGATGTATCACTCTCACTCTACTGGTTATAAGTAGGGATAAGCAAATTTTGATTATAACTAGGGATGAGCAAACTTTGATTGTAACGGAATGATCGAGCAAATACGGTGGCCGCATTCCCTCCAACGCCACACCTGTTGGGGAATTAGATGCCGATAGTATTGCCGGTCACTTTGCTGCTTGTCCTGCTTCTTCTAATGGGCGAAGCTAAAGGTTAATTTTGTTATTTCTTCTTTTATTTTTGATAACTTGATTTTATTATTTTGTAATTCCTCGTGTTGTTTTGCAATTGAGGATTTTATGATTTTTGGATATTTGTAATTGAGGATTTGAGATCGAGGTGCTCAAAATTTGGGACCTTGACTTGTTATTGTTCACATTTTCTTTTGTAGTGTTATGTAATTTTGGAAAATTGTCAATAACCTATTGAACGAAACGAATCCATTTTTGAAGTTTGAAATTTTTTAGATAATTAGATTTGGTCCAGTTTCAAAAATTATCTTTTTCGTTATTCCGTTACTGCAGTTTAGTTTGTGCTTCAAGCCTTAAGGTGCCATATTCCCACACCTTCTTTAATTATTCTTCAGTGGTGAGCAATATTAGCAAAACTAGGCTGCAACAGAAAATGTAGACTTGTAAAAAAAGGTCAAGTATGGAGAAATTCATCCTTTGCTATGCTTAACCGGTTCTTGGGTGCTAGGCCTGAGCATGGGGAAATCCACTACTCTTAGCTTAGCCCATTTTTATATATGCAAGGCATGGGATGGATGGGGTCCTGTTTTTTATAGTGCATGATTTACGAACAATGCTTCAAACTCAGTGTCCTTCCTTTTATGTCCATGTCTTTGTGATATAATGGCTTATTTAATTTATTTGCTTGATATTCTTTAAAGATATACATCGGTACGATGAGATTTGGGTAGACTTTTTGCTTAATAAACTCATCAAGTATTCAATTTTTGTTTTGAAAGGATCATTAAGTATCATCTAATTGATGGAAAACCAACAAGTTTTTGATGCAACTCAAAATAAGTAATTAGTATCTATGGTGAAAGTAGGTTTAAAATTTCCCTAAATCTAGTATTTTGTTCAAGTGTTCCTATACACAAGCATTAATATCCGCCATTTATTAGAAGTGGACCAAATCTTTTTGCAAGATTCAGTTATCAACCAGTATCCTGCCACAATCAAACTAAGAAACATTGAATCATCATTGATATTATGTATTAAATGATAGCCAGCCTTATTTTATCTGTAAGTTGTTACTTTGTTCTTAGTGATGCTCATAAACTCCAGCAAGAATACCTCATGTAATTATCTTTTTTTTAGGATTTTTTTAATAGTCATGAATTAAAATTTTTTTTTCTTTTTAACAAGAAAGGGAGAAAAACCACTAATAAGCCGAAGGAAACACACGCCCAAAGCATCATCCTGTAATAATAGAGGAAGAAGACCAAGTAGGGGGCTGGAGAAGCGAGACACGTTGAAAATGAAATCATGAGCTAGTTTAGCAATTCAATCTGCATAACTATTAATCTCTCTATAAACATGTTGGAACATGATCCTTCAGTTCCAATGACGCATATCTTGGATAGAAGCAAGAAGGGAGCTATGATGGTTCAAAATATCAGAATGTCCTTGGATTGCTTAACAGGTTGCCAAGCTATCAACCTCCGTAATCACTTTTGCTTGAAACCAAGATCCCATGCAAGTCCGAGACCTCAAAAAATTCCTCAAAGACCAACGCAAAAAACATCATAGTAGCCAATATTACACCAAAAACCAGAAATTCGGTTGCTATAATGATCCTGTACAAGACCACTTCCTGCCCCAAGATTGTTAGCCACACTACCATTTGAATTAACTTTAGCCCACCTAGATGAAGGCAGAGACCAACTGACCAAAGATTTCTTGCTGAACGTTAGGGGAGTTGAGAGGGTTTAAACTACTGATGCATTGAGCACTTCTTCCACCTTTGAAAGAATAAATTGAGTAGAGTTTTTAGGAGGATCCAAGTTGTTGAAAATGCACTCACATTTTCATTTTCAATCATTATGGCTCATGAGCCGTCTTGTGAAATGGCTTACGAGCTGGCTCATTAAATAGGCTTATGAGTTGACTCATTGAATATGCTTACAAGCTGACTCATTGGCTCTTCATATTGAGATTTGTTTTGGTATCTGCAATAATTTTATAACAGATAAGATCCAAAACTATTAGACAACTCTTATGAAATTGATCAAATGCTCTTATTTATGTTTTGGTCCTATCCTTATAAACATCTCCACCTAGAATGAAAAACTTTGGTGCCTTATATTGATCTCAAAGTAGCACCTTTGCTGCTAAAAAAACTCAACAAGTGGAAAAGACTTGTGTGGTGAACATAAACTCGAGAGTGAATAAGAGTGAGAAACATACCATTTAGAAAATGCCATATCAATTGAAAGATTGATGTCTATAGGGGGGACATCTGATAGTATAATGTCATTCGAACTTACTATCGATTGAGTATATAAAACTACTACTCTACTCAACTACTCAACTAAGCTTTTATCTCAAAAATTTGGGGTCGGCCATATGGATTCGCTTTCTCCACTTTAAATGATTTTGGGTTAAATCCTCAGAAATGTGTAATGCTTCTAGGCCATGTTGTACTACTCTCCTCCAAGTCAATTTAGGTCTACCTCTTTTTTTTTTTTTCTTTCTATCCTCTAACCTAATGTGCTCTACTTGTCTAATTGGAGCCTCTGTATGTCTACGCTTTACATGACCAAACCACCTCAATCTCCATTCTCTCAACTTATCCTCGATTGGCACCACTCCTACCTTTTCTCTAATACTCTCATTATGGACTTTATCTAGTCTAGTATGGCCACTCATCCACCTTAACATTCTCATTTCTGCAACTCTTATCTTAGACGCATACGACTCCATTAGTGCCCAATACTCATTAACATATAACATAACCAGTAGTATGACTGTACGGTAAAATTTTCCTTTTAACTAATTAGGAATCTTGCGATCATATAAAACTCCCGTTACATGTCTCCACTTCAATCATCCGGCTTTAATCATATGACTAACATCCTTCTCACATCCCCCATCTACTTGAAGAACTGAGCCGAGATATTTAAAGTGATTACTTTGGGACAGTACTACTCCATCCAAACTAACTCCTTCCCTATCACCAGTTTGGCCTTCACAGAACTTGTAATGCATGTATTCTGTCTTCTTTCTACTTAACTTAAAGCCTTTTAACTATAGAGTACTTTTCCAAAGCTCTAGCTTTCTATTGACTCCTTCTCGCGTCTCATCTATCAGAACAATATCATTCACAAATATCATGCACCAATGAATACTCTCTTGTATATGTTTCGTCAAATCATCTAAAACTAATGTAAAAAGGTAAGGGCTTATAGCTGATCCTTAGTGTAATCCAATTGAGATTGGAAAATCTCTTTTGTCCCCTCCCATTGTGCGCACAATAGTAGTTGCTCCTTCATACATATCTTTCAACACTTGTATGTATCTAATAGATGCCCTCTTTTTTTCTAACACACTCTATAAGACATCTCTTGGAACACTATCATAAGCCTTCTCTAAATCAATAAAAATTAATAAAAATCATGTGTAGATCTTTCTTCACATCTCTATATTTCTACAACAAGCTTCTAATGAGAAAGTTCGCTTCCATAGTTGAATGACCGGGCATGAAGCCAAATTGATTGAGAGAGATAGAAGTATCATGACGTAGTTGATGCTCCACAACTCTCTGCCATAACTTCATAGTATTGTTCATGAGTTTAATTTCTCTATAGTTTGAGCAACTTTGTATGTCTCCCTTATTTTTAAAAATATCTATTAAAATACTCCTCCTCCATTCATCAGACATTTTCTTTGAGTTTAGAATCTTATTAAATAATTTAGTTAATCATACCACTCCCATATTGAGTATATAAAACAATCAACTAAAATCCAACTCCAAATTAGCTATCTCCTAAATCATCTCCTATTAAGATATGAATAAACTCCTAATAGAATTAGAATTATAATATTACCGTGTTTGTAAGAGATCAATATGAAATTGGTTTTTAACTCATAATGAACTCCAACAAGGATCATAACTTTACAAATATATATATATACATCCTTGAGGTATGAAAATGTAATCTATTCTCATGAATATCCTCTTCTATGTTGAGGTTATTGATTTAATTATTGGAATGGAACTCTTTCCCTTTAGCCAAAAGTCTTCTTTAACCTTTCCTTTTGATTGTAGTTATTGGATGTGCTCGGTCCTGTAAGTCCATTATCATACAAAGGCTTTTTAAATAATCCACACCGTTCACTTAGTAGAGCTTCATGTAGAGAACAACATATCATAATTTCATCAAGGCCAAGTAACGATAAATCATCCTATCATGGCAATGACTTTTCTTCTCCCTTTGCTAAAAACCCCAAATCTCACTTCTCTATCCCTTTTCTCTTTGTTTATTATTGCCACTCATAAAGCCTAAAAGAGAATAAAGGGTCTTTTTTTTTTTTTTTTTTTTTTTTCCATCTTCAAGCTTTCACAAACTTCTCAATACTATAGATGGAGATTGGATTGATAGTTACAAACTACGAGCTTTTCGCTCTAGGTATACAGAGCATCATCATTGTCGCAATAGGAACACTGATAAAAACCATGATTCTCTAAGAAGGCAACAACCAAGTCATGGGCAAAAATCAAAGCAAACCTCTCATCAGTTTGTATGAATTATTAAAAAAAGATAAGATTCTTGATATTTGTCTTGGTAAGCCGAGGGAATAGACTGAGAAAGCTAATCTCATTGTAACTGGTATGTAACATCCATTCTATACCGAACCTTCAAACATATTTTATGGCTGATAGAACTTTTTCAGAGAAAGTGTTATAAAATGAAGGCTCATACTCCATGTTAGAAAAAAAAAAAAAAGATAAAGGCATAAATTCAACAATAAAATTCTGCAGATAATAGAGCAAGAGTGTTGCATTTTTCTAATGAAAGAACACAACAAAGTACTTTAAATATTAACTTAACAAAATAGAAGTTAAAGTTGGAGAGAACACAAAAAACATAAATTTCATTACTTAAAATAGGGGATACAAGTAGAAAATTCTCTCCTTTTCTTTTTTTTTTTTTCTCTTCATTTTCAAAATGTTCTCTAGCACACCCAACTCACTTTCTCTCCAACTCCTTTCTTTCTCTGCACAAAACACTTTACACACTACTAAATTTACAATAGCATCTCCTCCTTTTTATAGACACAGAAATGTGTTTTACAAGTCAACAACCACACACCTAACCACAAGACAAATTTCTTAAAATCTCTACTAAAACCATTGAGATCCATTCCTTTTCAACTAAACATAGCATATCAAGAAGATTTCTTGCAGCAAATATCTCAGCTTTCAGCACTCCTCCTTCAGATTTTTGCTTCAAAATAAAATTCATTACTTCAAGCATCTTCACTATAGAAAAAAACCTCCTCCTTGATAGCAAGACTCCATAAAAGGAAGGCCCATAGCCTTTTAATAATAATTTCACAAAGTTTAGTAGTTTATAGACATGCATGATCCCTTCAAACAAGTTTTTAGCAGCTTATGGACATACATAAGTCCCTTGCAACGAGTTTTAATTTTTACAGTTTAGAGACTTGCAGATCTCTTCAACAAACTAATTCTACAGTTTATGGACATTTTGGTCCCTTCATGCAAAGTTCCAATAGTTTTAGGACATGCTTAAGTCCTTTTCAATAAATTTTAGCATTTTCAGGACGTGCTTGGGCCTCTTTAACATATTTCTTCATCAATTTTAATACATGAAGGTTTGCTTCAATATTTTTTTTTTAGTTGAGAGACTTATTGGTCTTCACATAAAAAACTTAAAACTTTTCATCCCTGAAGGAGGAAAAAAATGGGGGAGAAATATTCTTGATGAAGCTGTGAATCATTATTAACAAAAAATAGGTAGAAAAGATTTTGAAACAGGCCCTCAAAGATCATTTGGGCTTTGATATTATGTTGACTTTTTTCCATGTGCGCTTTTGGAGAGTGTGGATTACTGATTATATTAGGCCTTTATTATGTTGGACTCCAACTGGATTTCTCAAAATGGCGTAGCTGGGCTTTATCTTTTTATGGCCTTCCGTCTTTTTAATTTCCCACCAATGTGGGACTCTTTTTATTCCAACACTCCTCCTTGATGGGATTTTTGCTGGAGGTGGACATTTTCATCTAATCTTTATCAAAAAATTACATCAACTTCCTATAGAAATTCTAATGGGTAAAGACTTAGTATTGCTCATGTTTGACACCATAGAAATTATGGATGGGTTTCTTAGTAGTAGTTCTACATTTCTTGAACAGTGGTTTATGGATATAAAACCTTGGGATGTAGCATATACTCCTTAGAAATGCTTAGTATGGTTGAGACTTCACAGCGTTACCTTGCATGTTTGGACCACGTACTTTTTTAAGTGGATTGACAACCTGCATGGGACTTTTATTTCCATAGATAGTGCAACCTTGGCTAAGTCCACCTTTGATTCTGCCATGATTCTAATTCTAATAGATTCTTCGGATTCCTTAAGGAAAATTATTGCAACTGACATTGTTGGTGTTCCATATAACATTATTGTTACAGAAAAACAATTTTCTACATATAGTTCACCATTTTACTGTAACCAACAATCCCTATCGTGATCTTTTGACAAGAGCTTTGATGTGGATAACACATCATCTGATGATGTGGGTTCTTAATCCAAAGCTAACATGTCAAAACAGGTGGCAAGTGACAAAGCAAATTTTAACCAGTTAGACTTTGTATTCAATACCCCTCTCTCTTATAGGTACTCAAGCCTAAAGCAACATCTCAGCCTCATTGAACCTTGAGGGTAACCAGCATTCTTTATTTTCCTTGCCTTTACCTAATGGTTGTCAAGATAATTTAGACGGTCCAGATCAGTGTATCAACAATATCCATGGAGTAGTTGGTTTAGTGTCCTATGAATGCATTTGTCAAATTAATCAATTGCATTCTCTTGAGTTGAAAATGTTTTAAGGAAAATCGTTGCTAACTCAATCCTTTCCTATTGACATTGGTGAACTTGAAAAGGTGTTACCACAGATTCCCTCTCAAACATTAATGATAATCTTCAAAATGTAGCAACAATTCCTAGGCTCTATAACAATTTTGGGCCGATCCTCTAACCAATTGAAGAGGATGCTGATGCAGATGATAGCTTTTGTTTGAAAAGCAATTTGTCACTTTCTCACTACAAATTAAATTGCATTCTTAAGTCAAGAAAGAAGGTCCAGATCAATAAAAAATATTTGGGGCCTTTATCCTAAGCATGCCATCCTATTGAGCCCTTTAAGGCTTCAAACAGAGAAATTCATAGAATGAACAACCTCATTCATTCAAATTTAGCTAATTTGTCTTCCTTCTCTCCTAGAGTAGAGGCAAGAACCAGCATTGTTTTAGACAAAAATCTTGGTGTAATTTTTGACGAGGAGGAGGAAGCTTTTATTGAGCATATGGTATATGGTAAAGTAAATCTCTACGGACATGTGTCTTTGTCAAAACCAAAATTAAAGATGATTCTTTTGCTATAAAATAAAGTGGTCCTGGTGTTGGTTGGTTCATAGTGTCTTAACTTTCATCTAGATGGTTTCAATTTTGTCATGGAACTTGAGGGGGATTGGGGTCTCTTCAAAATAGTCACATTTGAGGAAGTTAATTACAAGGTATAAAATGGATTTTGTTTCAATATTAGAAATTAAAGGCTATGTTATTTCCTTCCCATTTCTTAGGCAAGTGTGGGGCATGGGAGATTTTTATTGGATAAAATATTGATTCAATTGGACTCTCTAGAGGCATCTTGGTCATTTGCAATAAAGAAGCATTTTGCATTTCCAGCAAATCTATTTTTAATAGATGGGTCATATTGAAAGGAACTTTTGCTCAGGGTAATTTTGATGTCATATTAGCATTTATGAGTGCCCCTTGTGATGCTCAAGAATAGGCTTGTCTTTGGAATGAAATCTTTAGGGAGCTGAATACTGTTGCCTTGCCCATCTTTGTAATCGCGATTTTAATCAGATTCTGCATGTTAATGAAAGCGAAAGTAGTTGGAATCTATTTCTGGCATGCATAAGTTTCAGGCATTGGTGAATAATTTAGGCCTCATTGATCTTGATATTAAAGGAAAATGAGTTACTTAGAGGAACTCCACTTCAATAAGTAGAATTGATAGAGCTTTAAACTTTCATCAGTAGCTCTTCATTCCCAAACGCACTCCTTACATTGTTGCCTAGAGGGAATTTTGATCATAACCCTATCCTCCTATCTATTGATGCTCTTAATTAGGGTACCAAACTGATTTGATTTATTAATGCTTGGTGTACTTACCCTCAGTTTAATGACACTCTAAGGAGCTTGTGGAATGAAATCTCATCAAGTAATTCCAATCTCTCACTCCCTTCAAAAATTAAATTGATAAGGCACAGTTCAATGCACTGCTTTTGTGAGTTTAATTGAATCATTTTTCGGTTCTAGATAATGTATGTTGTGCTCTAGGTAATGGAACCTCCATATCCTTTTGGCATGACATATGGATTTTGGATCATGCTCTTAAATTCTCTTTTCCCCACCAATTTAATCTTTCTAACTACCAAGATGCAAGGGTATCTGATGTTGGTTCTTGGCATAACAATGTTTACGAGTGGAATCTCATATGGAGAAGAAGCCTTTATCAGTGAGAGCTTGACTCACTTGCTCAACTTCTTGAGCTTTTGAATTCTCTCTCTCTATGCAGGTCTAGAAAAGATCACTTAGTATGGAAACTAAACACCAATGGTGCCTTCTTGTCCGATCTTACTACAAGGCCCTTCTTGATCCTTCATTCCAAAATCAACCTACAATGCCATCAATTTTGTTAGGCTATGCACCATCGAAAGTTGAATTTCTTGTATGGTTACCTTGTAAAGGTAAGTTGTGTACTAAACAATTTCTAAGCTCAATCAACATTATTCCTCAAATCCAGAATCTCTGCCCATTATGCCAAAATGCTTCTGAATTGGTATCTGTGTCTTTTTCTGCATTGCGAAGCCTCCTGGAGGGTTTGGTGTTGGTTTCACAAATGGTTCGGTGTCAGCCTTTGCCTTCCTTCTTCTATTCTAAGCCTTTTTCAAGGAATGGAAATTTCTTTGTTATGGAAAATTTTAGTCCATGTTCTGGATGTGTTTATTTTATGCAATCACTTGGTCCTTGTGGTTTGCTAGGAATGATAAAGTCTTCAACAGTAAAGATTCATTAACTTTTAACCTGTGTTTAATTATCCTTTTTAGCTGGCATC
Source organism: Hevea brasiliensis (assembly GCF_030052815.1). Taxonomy (NCBI): domain Eukaryota; kingdom Viridiplantae; phylum Streptophyta; class Magnoliopsida; order Malpighiales; family Euphorbiaceae; genus Hevea; species Hevea brasiliensis. The sequence goes on along the minus strand of NC_079498.1, from coordinate 90,821,103 downwards.
ATGGATAAAGGCTCTGGACACTAAGTTCTCTTTGGCTATGATCTTTTGATCTCTTTAGCTGCAACAAAGTCTTGGTCTATTGCTATTAAAAATTAAAACTTTAGTCACACAGTCCCTCCTTCCTCGGTGCTACAAATGGAACTTTGACGGTTCATCAATCGAAAAACCTACTAGAGGCGGAGTTAGCGGTGTCCTTTGTAACCTTAATGGGAAATTCCTTTGTGTTTTCTCTTGCTATGTGGGTATTTTGGACTTAAATACTATTGAACTTCTTGCAATTTCCAAGGCTCTCTAGCTTTGCTCTTTTTTAAATAACTCTCTAGCTTTGCTCTTTTTTAATAACTTCTCATCTGATGTTGATCTATTGTTCATTGAATCTGACTTCCAAAATGCTGTTTCCTAGGTTCTTAAGCTAGACTCTGCACCTTGGTTGCTTTATTTTCCGTTGCATATATATTTTTTTTTAAAATCAAAATTTTTACTAAATTAAACTCTAGGAAAAACTTACCATTAGCAGACCTAGCTATACTCTGGTCAATAGACCTCCTTTGTACACCCATCCTATGACATGATATGCTAAGTAAAAAAATCTGGAGACAAATAAACTATCCAAAAAACCAGCAACAATCTGAACCAAACAACTAAGGAAAGTAAAAACTCAAGTACAAAACAAGTTATAGGCTAAATAAAACCTGTAGATACAACCAAAAAACCAACAGCAATACAAGCCAAACAAACTGAAGGAAGCAAGAATCTTAGGCATAAAAACAAACCCATAGCAGCCATCCAATGCCAAGCAAATGGCTCGTGATTTAAAAGTGACATAGCAAGGCGAAGGAAGCATCCATCAAAGCTGCAATGAAGAAGGATATCAAAGCTACTACACAACACACAAAAAGCACTCAACCTGGGAGGTTTAAAACCAAAAAAACTCCAGTTTTTAGAGAAAAGCTATAAAATCTTCGCTACGATGAAGTCCTTTTACTAAGCAATTCGCTGAACCATTAGTTTCTTGTGGAATATGTAAGAAGACTATCGAAGGCAAGAACTTTAATCCTTCAAGAATGTAATTAAGGATTGACGATAATCTCCAAGGGGCCTTGTCCGGGTTATTAATCTAAGAGATGGCATTTGACGAATCAGATTCAAAATAAATCATTTGAATAGAGGAGAAGAGATCTTGCTTAGACTGATATCAAATAAAGTTCCCACTCGAGTCCCTAAGGATACCACCAATTCTAGAGCTTCTCGAATTACCAATGGATGATCCATCAACATTCCATTTTAGGTAGCCTAAGGGGGGGGGGGGGGGGGGGGGGGTGGGGGGGGGTTGTGGTGGGGTTGGGGAGAGAGAGAGGGTGTAGGGGGAGCATTCCAATCGACGTCCAAGATTTAATAGAATAAATTGATATTAAGAGGTCTAAACCCGACAAGGGGAAGGAAACATCAATTAACAAACTTGGAGTGAACAAATCTGATTACTTCATTAATTGCTTGGATCTAGATCGGATGTCCAGGAATAGTTGTAGTCTTCAGGCCTGCTAACTTAAAGATTTCTATCTGTTTACCTGTTATTTTTTGGGCCTTCATCCCTTGCTTGTTGATGTTATATTGGCTGTTGCACCTTCCTCAAGCATCTTATCTCATGTGCATCATTGATTGGTTAGTTGGTTTTGACTTATTTTATTCTACTGCTCCTACTTGCTGAATACCATTGACAAGGTGGTCTTGTTTGGGACACTGCTACTGCATTTTTGAATAATTACCTACTGTCAAAATATCATAATCTTGTTGATGTGATCTCTTTGCAGCTTTTCAATGACTTTGGTTTGTGCCACCTCATTTATCTTAAAAGTTGGCTGCTGTTTTGTCATACTAGCAATGCTGTTGTCCTGCCTTGGTTATGTTCTTAGTTTTTCTGTTGAACTTTCTGCTATTTTGTTCTACCATCATGATCTTGGTGTTTTAATTTTCTTGGTGTCTTGGTTATACTCTTGCTAGATTTTTTCAATTGGCATATTTTGCTCTAGGATGGTTTTCTTGAGGAGGCCTATTGACTAGGGATTAATCAAGTGACATATGCTAACTTTTCCTATTCTCTTTAAATTAATAAAATTTTGATTGTAAAAAAAAGTGATCCTGTCTTGATAAAGTTGTGAAAAGTTTGCTAAGGTTGGTATTGACCAAATAGCTAGTGTTCTATTTGAGTGTTTCTTGTATATATTTAGTAAAAAAAAAAATAATGAATTGTTGCTCATCTTTTTTTACCCAAAATTTAAGTTGATAAGAAAAGGATATTAACCGCTAAGAACTAATCTTAACAAAATTGAAGGTGAATCTAGAATTACAATAAAAAGGAAAAAGAAACGAAAGGATTCATAGCCGGTAAAAAAAAGTTATATGAAGAAACTACAACTACCTGAGACAAAACAATCCGTTCTCAATTTTAATAAGAGATTTGAATAAAGAAAAGGTGAATACAAATCATGAGTTTGAATGTCTTGTAGAGACAAAAATTCTGTATTTTGCTTGGTCCTTAACCAGCATAATGCTCCATTTACCTCATTCAGACTCATGATTACAATATATAACACATCTGATGTTCTCTAATTCATCTAGCCGCACTTCACCTGGATGGCGAGTGTCTTTTGAATATCTGGGCAAGCATCATTATTCTTGTCGAAGAGCTCTCTCTCAATAGGAATGCTACAAGAAGTTTTTCCAGAGCAATGCTGCTCAAAATTGATATAAGGCCCATCAGGTTCTTGGGTCAGAGGAAAAAAAAAATAGGCAAAAAAAAAAAAATAATAATAAAAGACCAAGTAGGGAGCAGGAATTACCTGTTCGACAACCTGCTTGGAAAGAGGAGATGTGCAATTTCCAAGACTAAACCCTCCACAAGCGCCGTAAGGATCACCGAAGCTTGAAAACTCCACTGCGATAATCTTCTTGTGGTTTGGACACTTGAGGTGAGCTGATGGTCGCACATCATCAACTACAGTTTTAAACTTGTCATCTTTCCTCTCCCATGATTTTACATTGGGTGGATGATACTCTGTTATGAAACTACAGATTGTATCTCTATTCACAAGTAGAATCTCTATCTTTTCAGGGTTGGCCTGCTCCTCCTCCAGTACTACTATGAGGTTATCCTTTGGCTTCATATAAGATCTCGGGATGTGGTACCTGCAGGTTTTTATAAGTTTAGGTCCAAGAAATCTCGGTTCCTTTTTATACCTTGAAGATCTATTCTACATGTATAATTAAGTAGTGATTTTACTTACTCAGATTGTGTTGGCTGACCAAGAGGGGAGACGTAAGACATCCAGTAACGGCCAATGCTCTGACCATTAATCCAAATCATGCCCTTTTTCATACCAGTCATACGGACAGCAACTGGCTCGTTTCCTTCAGGGGCATCAAAAGAAGCCTGTTAACAGGAGATCACAAGGCCTATTTGAGTACCCAATAGATGATTCTTTGCCATGTAGCATCAAATTATTCAGAAATTCAAGTATTGATGTTGGTGATATATGAATGCCAATTACCTTGTACCATGAGACTGGAGGACCTTCTCCTTGTGGAACTTCTTTCCAGGTTACCTTCTTTGATCCTTCTTCAGTGTACCATTGACCCTTCTCTCCAGTCAAGCCAACCTGCAAGGTGGGCACGATGTCACTTTAATTAGCCATTCACTATATTAGACCATTAAGCTGGAAATTTAATTTCTTCAATGAACTTAATTGAACAGATTCATTCTGTATGGTTAGCTTATTACACCTCATGACCCCAACCATTTGCATCCAAATCCAGTGTTCCAGTGTTCAAACCCAAGATTGTTACACCTCGAGGCCCAGCAAACCTATGCTCCATATAGGCTCCGCTATCCTTAATTCATAAGGAGAAACTGTCAGTTTCAACTGCAAAATTCATCATTGAAATCCAAAAATTATGATTCTTCTGATAGCTTCTTACAGGTAGTCCAACTAGAGAGCCCAAGAGTGTAATGGTATTAACACCAGGCTTCAATTCCACAGGTTTCTGTAGGACAAAACTCTTCTCAATTTGGCTTCCATGAGCCGATCCTGAAAACAATTAGCATAATTACCTAAAGACATGGAATGCTCTCGTAAATTGATATAAAAATCTTCCATTATAGGAACTCAAATGCGATCGGAAATTTTATTATATCGCAACATGTGAATGTGGAGGTTCTTACCTACAAATTGACCATTCACAAAAGCAACCATTGCATGGCCAAGACTTGCAACCCTTAAAACTGGGAGAATATCTTTTCGCACAGACAAGTCCCGCGGATTCAGTACTAGGCTGGAATGAGAATTAAACTTACAAGTTAGATTTCTGTAATAATTTCTCAAGAAGAAGATAGAAAGAATGTGAAGGTAACAGTTCGAACTCAAGAACTGCACTTACACTGTGGTGTACCAAGCATAGTCAGTGACGTCTTTGGTCAAGCCATAGAGCTCCATTGGGATCTTGGATGTTACTTTAAGTTGGGTTGGAATGGCTTCTGATATCATATGCCATTTCAATTTCTTGTTTGCTGTGTTGGATCTTACAAAATTCCTTGCATTGTGTTGTGACACAACCTTATTTGCATAACCAGGACCAAGTCTTTCAACGAAAATTCAATCCAAGGAAACCGGAAAGCTAACAAATGATTAAGAACAATACCGTCATAGTGTTATAAACCACGGTCTTGCAATCAGGAAGGACGCTAATGGAACGCGGAGGCAGGTAGAATTCTCGACCCCTGAACTTAACAGTCTGTCCTTTTCTTGTGTCGTTGTTTGTCAAGAAAGCAGCACAGAGTTTCGTTTCGGGTTGCTCATAAAACCGAGCCTGTATATAGAGGAACAGTTTCAGCACAAGTAAATAATCTGCACTTCTCATTGAAATGAATGGGATTCTTTTAAAATGGTAGTCTGTTAAATTCCACTTTGATAGTCACCTCAAGATCATCACTCAATCTTTCGACACCAGGTGTGCCCCAAAGCAAAGCCTTCTTGGTTAGTCTTAGAGCCCTGTGCAAGTCCTTGAGGTGACCATATTTTGGTTGCCTCAGTAAACCTGAAACAAAAGAAACAAAAGAAAGGAAGACCAGTAAATATTTAAAGGACTCTTGCAGTAATTGAGATTTCGATATCAATCCTACCATATTCATCGAGAGGTGCTTCATCATAGTAGCGAGTTGTCACAAATGAGGCAGCAGTTCTATCTAAGTTCGTCCCACCATGGTACTGCAGAGCCAGAAGGATTAGCACATTATACAAAATGAATATATCCCAAAAAATGATAGGACGATATCAGAAAGATTTTAGTATTTTCCCACCATATAGTAGTTCACTAGAGACCCATTCTTGGAGAACCATCGTGCTACTGAAAATGCAATATCTTCTGCTGCTCTTTGAGAAGGTGGGTCTCCAAATACTCTAAACCTGTAATGACATTTTTGTCAGGTCTAAAATACTTTGTTAGAGAGATTGGTTGGTCCGGACTTCTAATGTCAGGAGTGGTTCAATTCGGGAAGGGTGAAAGAACACCCCTTGTTGCAGGATTCAAGCCTGCTGAAAAAAAAAAAGAAAACAATATATGGAAGTAGACCTACTGAGCAGTCCAGTTCTCGGTCCACAGAGAAGGCTTGTTGGGATTGTTGGGGCCCGTAAATGTATCTCCGCAGTGCCTTCCATTGCACGTGTTGATCTGCAGAATAAAGCGTGTGCCTCTTATAAAATCATAATATAAATTGTTCTTGAATGCTTTCATTCTTCCAATTTCACAGATTAGTATTCTGGGTTCCTCATCTTATTAAAGAAGAGTAATTAAGCTTACCACTTCACCAGGAGCGTCCTTTTGTTTGCACATGACCCACGGAACTCCTACTTGAAGACCTAGAGCAAAATTTCCTGCCCACTGAACATATTTATCTCCCAATTCTCTATATGCAAGTTGGACAGTGTTGTACTCATTTTCGATCTGCATTACAATATAACGTAGGAATGGGATGAGTTTTACCAGTAAAAAGAAAAAGAAATGTGGGATAGGGCTATGAAATGGAGTGGAACCAAACCTGAGCCAAGACGATAGGGCCTCCTTGCGGTGCAAATAACTTCTCTTCTTTCATCTTATCGATAACCAACTTGATGAATTTCTCCATGTGATTCTGTAAAATGCTTTTTAAGTTTTGATTAGATGACTTTCTTGACTATTACATGAAATTTACTGAAAAAAAAAGGAGCCCGGGAGGGGGGTGTTTGGGAATCCCTTTTCGGATGGGTTATATTATTACCATGAACGGTTCATTATAAGAACGGAAAATGATGTCTGGAACCTCTCTTAACCAATATGGAAGTCCACTACAAGTTCACAGTGCAAAACAAGAATATATAAGAGAATAAAAACAGATCAGAACTGATAACAAATTAAGAAGAGAGAAGAGGAAGAGTTATACCCGTGGTTCCATTCAGCCTGGATGAATGGTCCGAGCCTGAGAGTTGCATACATACCGTGCTTGCCAATCATCTTGATGAATTTCACCAAGTCAAATCGCCCTTCAAAATTGTACTGCAACAGAAACAAGAGCCACAGTTAGCCAATTTGTTTTCTACAAATACAAAGGTAGAATTCAAGATAATTTTCTTTACACAAGGACCATATAATTACAATACCTTGCCTTGCACAGGCTCATGAATGTTCCAAAAAACGTAAGTTTGGATCACATTTAAACCTCCATGCTTGGCCTTTGAGATCAGTTCCGGCCACATCTGAAACCCAATTCAAAGAAAAGATATTAGTTCATCTATTCATTAAAATCCCACAACACAAAATCGAAAATGCATAAAAAGTTGTATATGCATTACTTCTGGGGTGCTACGAGGGTAATGGATGGAGCCAGAGAAGAGAAGCTCTCTTTTTCCATCGATGATTAAGGATCTTCCATCATAACTCACTTCCACTGACTTGTCTCCGTCGGCAATAGTTGAAGAAACGAATAAAGAAAAAATGGCCATAACCAAAAGGCCATGTCTAGCTAAGGTCATCTTCGCCACTCTTCCACAAGAAACTCACAAATGCTATGGTCACAATAGAAGCATGTATAAAACGAGAAAAAAAGGTAAAGTTGTGCCGGATCAAAAAAAATATAGGTGAAGATGTATCGTTGAGTCAAAAATGGGCTCTCTCTCCTGTTATGCTTGAAAGGAGGAGTTACCCAGCAGTTGAAAAATGCACGTTTTCATGTATAGTGAATCATAAATGAGAAGAAAGCGGTAAATTTAGGGTCTTAGTACAAAACTCGGAAATCGTAAGTTGTGTACATTGCTGGTTGAGCGATTCCTATTCAAAATCTTTGGCTTGCTAGCTATTCTTGGGAAGTTGGGTAAGGGGAAGAGAGAGAGAGAGAGAGAGAGAGAGAGAGAGAGAGAGAGAGATTGGCTTGAATTGGCTGTCAACCATGCAGCTGAAACTGTAAACCAAAACATCAAAACTAGCGCGTAAGTCTAGAATTGTGGATTATTTGCTTTGCTGTAAGCTATAATACAACAATATACTCTAGTTAATTATTCTAATCCTCGCTCACTTTTACACTTATTTTCATTGTTATTGCTTCAGCTTATCATAATTTGATCACTAAAATTTACATTTGATTCCAATTAAAATAATTTAAATTAATTTCAGTGTGAAATCCATGGACAATTTAATGTGGCATTCTATTCAAGACTAACTTTTGTAGAGGAAATTAAAATTCTTTAATATATTTTTGATCTGTCATTTTTTAGTTTTACAAAATATGACCTCATAATGCAAAATTCTTAATGAAATTCTTGTCAGAATCTAAATAAAATTAGATGTATCCTAATTGCAAAAACTAATAATTAGTGATCAAATTATGATAATTAATGTTTTAAGTACGTACAATACTAGGCACCAACCATTTCACAAATTAAGATCTTTATTTAACAAATCATACCTTGATCGATTTTCTTAGTTCCTTAAAAACTAGGTGATTGAATGGCGATTTCCAGCATCATTTCATTTTGAGTTGCATGTATCATTTGTAAACTCAATCAATTATTAGATTTAAAATTTCAACTCATATTAGAGATTTCATAAAGTACCGTGCATCATGATTTGCAATGTCAGTTTAGAGGGATGTATGGATTGAGGGAGAACCACTTATGCCAATCGCGCCATTCATTTTGCCCTCTTATGAGGGATGATTGTGAAAAACATCTGTCTCCATGATTTGAGATTTGGGAATTTCCGCTATATACTTTAATTTATTTTCTTTTAATTAATTAATTTTTAAAAGTAATTAATTAAAAGAAGCCTCTATTACCACAGCAAAAAAAAAAAAAAAAAAAAACTAATGACAAAAAATAGTCAATTAATTAGTCAAATCCTCTCCCTTAAATTGGAGTTTTCTCCTAAGCTAGGTCTCTAGGTTCTTTTCACTTCATTTTTTTTATTTAAGTTCTCGAATTGTCATGTGCATTTTCTTCCTTTTCTCTTCCTTGTAAAGTTCCTATTTTGTGTTGCTTCCGAATCTCTTTGTTTTGAATTACTGTACTAGGTTATTGGATGCCTCACGAATTGCAAACATTTAAAAAAAAAAAATAAAAAATCTCTCTCATGGCTGAGGGGTGGAGTATGTAGACCCTTATTTTTGGTACTCTTTAAGGCATTTGCAAATATGAGGTTGTGAGACCTAGTGATGAGAATTCTGAAATATTTCAAGGCTCTTATGAATACTGAAAGCGATGAATAAGTTGTTTCTTATAAATTGGGTTGTGGGAATAATAATACAAATAACAGAATTGCATAAAAAAAATAATCAAATAATAAGCTTGGTATGTGTGTTAGGCTTAAGTTAGGGCTCAAAGGGCCTATGTTGCTTCGGTTGGGCTTTCTTTCCGCGCCCTCAAGGCCTTGACATGGTCAGGAAGGCCTGAGAAGCAAGCTAGCCGAAGCAAGGCCTTATTCAAGCCCATTCGGTCAAGGTTGGTGGGCAAGGCATGAAACTAGTCAAGTTTTAGGTCTCTAAGAGTAAATTAAACATAAAATGGAAGTAAATAAATTAGAAAAAGAAGAGAAGAAAATAAAATGGATAGCCAATCTCACCTTGGTCGAAAATTTGGAAGCAAAAAAGAATGGATAAAATTAAAATGGAATTTAGGAGAAAAGTCATTCCCTATCCCCTATCCTTGTAGGACTGGTATTTGACTTCCTATGTAGTACTTAACTTATAAATACCCTTCCTAATCTTTATTATAGTAACTTTAATCACCCAAAAAGCAACCCTAGCAATCACCAATTCTCTTCCACATACCAAAGAGGACAACCACACCCATTCTCACAAAAATCTCTCTTAGCCGAGTGCACCTAAACTTATTCTAACAATTTTCGTCATCTTTTTTTTGCAACCTAAAGGTAAGAATGTGGTAGTTTAGTCATCAAAGGACATCAAAATTAATTAGATTGGGTTTTGATTAGATTGGGTTTTAGTATCCTCAAAATTAATTAAAAATTAATTAAAAAGATAAATAACTTAATTTTGGTCAGCCATTATCTAGGCCTAATTTAAATTCAGAGATAAGAATAAGGAGAGAGTAATTTAATTTTCAATTAAACATGATTAACCTAATCTTATTTAAATACCCATCCTAAGAGACTTTAAATCAACTCTCAATCTACTGGAGCACTTTGGGGAAGATTGTAAATTAATTAGAACACTCCTTAAAGTCCCATTGTAGCCACCATTTGGCTACCACCCTTCACCAAAAATTAGCCCTAGCTATTTAGTGTATTAGGTTCACTTTAGGTCCCTTTAACCTCCAATTACATATCCATTGTTCTAGATCTAATGTTCATCACTCCAAGGTGTCTTTGGGTGTCCTAAAAGTCCTATCTAATCCAAAAATTAAAACACTAAAATAAGGTAAATTTGACTGGGTACCGAAATCACTCCATATGCATGCTTAGACTTTTTTTCATTTCTGTTCTATTTTACCTTTTGAAAATGAATTCTTTTGCCTTTGATATTAGTTTTAATGAATTATATATATTGTATACATATGATTTTCTTTTTGAATCACCTAAAAATGATTTTTCTAGAATTAGTTATTATTTTTTTTTAAGTTTACAACTAAGTAGGCACACTCCTGCACAAATCTATTTTTGAAAAGGTTATAACTTGGTCTATATTTGGTCTTTTTGAGTAATTCTTGAGCTTGAAATGCATGTTAGGATGTCAGTTTTCTTGCCATATTGAGTATGAAAGTGCCATTTTGTGTAAATAGGTTAGATTAGGTAAGAAAATCACATATGTCAGTTTCATTGCTTATTTGCGTGCATGATTTTGCATGTTTTTGAATGGTATTTTTTTTTATCTGAATTTTAGTATGATATATTAGGCATATTATCATAAAAGTTTATAATTTTTCTAGGTGTTTTGCTATTTTTAATTATTGTTGCAAGTTTGTTGCCCTTTATAGTGGTTTTTAATGTTAATTTTATGTTCAATTTTATTTTATTTGTTTAGATCCGATACTAACTTTTATTTTTCTGTTTTGCATGAGTTTAATAACTTTTATTTTGGTACAATAATGGCTGAATGTAGCAAGATGTCTAGGGTTGCCCTCTTGGCCAAATTTCATCTCATTTGGGAGTCCTAGTTTAAATTGTATTCTATATTTTAGTTTAATTTAAATTCTATTCTTTAATTTTATCTTATCTTTTTTTTAATTATCCTAATTAATTAGTTAATTATTTTAATTTTTAAATTTTAAATAAATAAAATGAGCCAAAGTCCATAAAAAGCATAAGGCCCACACATGGAGCATAAAAACCCATGGAGGATGTAGTCTATATAAATGATGGATCAAGACCCACTTTGGAGATTCAAGGCCTCTTGCATAAGGTTATTGGGTCTAAGGCCTTGCAATAGTTGTAGGATCATTTTTTTTTATGGGTTATAAAAAACCATTTTAAAGTCTAACTTTTATTCTCCTCTCCCTTTCTTTAGTTATAGGACTCAAATTATTTTTTATGAACTTTAAATTACTTTGGTTTGCTTTGGAAATGTTGAACTGAACCTTTGATATGTAAATGAGTTTAGTAAAGATTCATATAGGGAAATATGGTAATAAAAAGTCTAAGTACACAACCTAGAAACTAAGGCATGTTTAGGAAGACCTTTTTTATGAGCATGGTATGATTGAAGAGCCATTAATGATCTTTACTTAGTACTTTATGTGACCCAGCATGTCCAATAACATGTAAATGGATATTGTATATAATTAACTTAGTTAAATATGCATATAGGGAAAAAATGTTAAAATGGTAACATCATTAAATTAGCAACTTGGCATGTTAGAAATTACTTGTACATGTACATGGTTGATTTGTTTGAATTAATTGTGTAACTTTAGACTTGCATAAATGTGTGAATAAGGAATTAAATAAAAGAAATAATAAGATAGACTTTAGGAATTATTAATAGAGGCTGACCCTTATTCTAAGATAAGTTTAGGCAGAGAGGGTGCCTAACACCTTCTCTCTCTTATGCCCACTATCTCGAACCTAGGCCATTGGGCTTATGGTAAAAGAAGGATAGTGGACTTCTGCAAGGGGTAAGTTGCTACTCACATCCCTTTTTGTGAATTTGTCCTGGTTATTACCTGGGTGGATACTCATTTCCTCTGCCTTTGTGGTGTTAATATCCTAGCATCGTGGTAGTATTAGGGGAAGACGATGTTAAACTAAGTTTGAGGGTCCCACAATCATGCACTTGCACAACACACTTTTTAAGTGATTCTTGCACCTATAATCAACTTTAGAATGTCCTCTATCTGTCCCAAGTTTTAGTTTCTTGAATTTCCTTATGGATTGGTATGCAAGTGGATTTCAATTTCGGTGGATAGATTCTGCCTAGTTGCACAAACAACACTTTATAAATTTGTTTTTATTTTTTCAATTTATCTTTTTAGGTGATTATCTTTTCTATGTTTTATTATGATATGTTTTTTCTATGTTTTATTATGCCATGTTAGTGCATTTTCATAAAATTTGGTAATTTTTCATGCACATTTACTATTTTCCTTGAATTTCTTTATTTGTTGCCCTTTATGGTGCTTTTGTTAAATAATGCAATTTTAATCTTTCTTTTAATTCTACTTGTTTAAATTGATTGCTAATCACTTTACTTTTGTTTTATGTGATGTTTATGGACCTATTGATCATGGTTTAATGGCTAAATGGGGTGGCTAGGGTTTAGAGATCCCTTAGTCGAAATGCAGTAGTTTTAGGTTTACCTTTTCCAATTGCTTTCTTAATTTGTAATTTCATTTACTTTTCTATTTGAACTATCTTTTAATTCTAGTTTGTGAATTAGTTAAATATGTAATCTCAACTTTCCAAAAACAAATATGATAAGTCAAAGAACTCAAATGGAAAGTCACATAAGCAAAGAAGCCATTTGGGAGCCCTAAACCAAATATGATGATCTAGAAGGCACAAGTGAGATTTCAAGCCCAAAAAGGAACACCAAGGCCTCTTGCATGGGATAATGGGCCTAAGGGTCTCATAAAATTTTAGGACCTTATTTTTTTTTCATCCTTTTAAAAATCATGGTTTGTAATATTTTCTCCTCGTATCTTTCTTTAATTGTAGGTTAATTTGGGGTTGTATTTATATTATCTCACCTTTTCTTTGTATGGTTTAATCTATACAACTTCAACAATGAATGTAAAATGACATAGTAACACTGAAAAAAATAATAGAGACATGGAATGCATGACTTAAGAGTTGTTTTATTACTTGCTTGTGCTTAATATGTGCAAAACAATCCAAGGCATGTAAAATGACTTAGAAACATGCTAATAGGGAAACAATGTAAAAATGGTAAGTTTTCCTGATATTTGCATATCATATAGTTATTTAAGTTAGGTTTTGTAGTCATTCTGCCCCTTTTATTGATTAGTTTTAGTTAATTTCATTGCTAATCTAGTTAGTTTTCCATGCTTGTTAATTCTAGTTTAATTTATGAATTTCTTCTTGTTTTATAGGTTAAATGGTGCTTTTGAAGATTTAGGAATTATTTGCATGTGTAAAGAGTTATTTGCACGACAAAAGATGCTAAAAATGAAGTGCAAAACTTGCTTAAGTTAGTGGTTGCCAAAAATTACATAGGCTCTTGCATGGACGTGAAACTACTTATGCAAATATCAAGAAACTAGTTACAAATTTGCTGAAAGTTGCATAGGATCCTGTATGGCCATGCAACTGCTTATGCAAAAAATTGAAGAATTGTTCACAGTTACTGAAAGTTGCATAGACTCTTCCACGGCTATGCAACTGCTTATGCAATAATATGAAGGGTTACTTAAAAGTTACTGAGAGTTGCATTGGGACCTGCATGGCCATGCAAGTCCATCCTTACCCATCCTTCTCATACCTGATTCTACACAAGATCCTGCACAAGTACCTATATAGCCATGCAACTTTACTAAATTCAGTTGATGTGGCATTTTTACACATGTGCAATGACTTCACGCAATACCATTTTTAGTCTATTCTAGGGTTTTTGTTAGAGGGTATATAAGCTATCTTATCTCATTCTTTCCACAAGAAAGAAGAAAAAAAAAAGAAAAAAAAAAAAGAAAGAATGGAGGAAAGAGAAAATAACATCATCTTCAAGCTTCCTTCAAGGTCTAGTTGGGATTTTGGCTTTCCTTCACCTGATTCTCCATAGCTGCAACTTCGATTCTTCAATTTTAGTTATTTTTATGTTTTATTTCTTATCCTACTTAGATTCTCTTATAATTAACATGGATTGTTAGTAGTTATTTTAGATTTTGGGGTTGGGATTTAGTATTTGAATGATTTTGTGGATTTGAACTGGTTTAATCCAATTTTTATGATTTTTATAAAGTTTAATACATTTCTTGTGTGCTTATAGACATATTTAGCACAATATCCCATTAAGTATTATTCTTAATCTTTGATTGAAGGACTAAAAAGAGAAAATCAATTGATAGATAATAAAAAATTGGACTTGATTGCTTAGATATAGAAATAGACTAAAGATTGAGAGGGTTTTATAAATTGATTAAAGATCTTAATATGTTTTTGTTGATCTAAATATCGCAAAATTAAGATTTGATCAACTTAAACACTCTCTATCTCACTTGAAAGAGATTTCAAAGGATATTAGAATTAGCCTCCTTTAAGCCCATGAATTTCATGAATTGGACTAGTTGGTGATAATCCCAAATCAATTTGAATATGACCCCCTAACTTTGAAATCGTCTTTTTATTAATTTTTGTTTGGAATTTTAATTTTGAGCTCTAGTTAAATCTAGCCTTACCTATTTCATTAAGCAAATCTTACTTGCTTAATTTTAGTCAATTATGAATTAGTTAATTGTTTAAATTGAATTTTGCTATTTTACATTTTAAATTTCAATTCTTAATTTCATTCATTGTTTGGTTAATTATACTTTCATACCTAATTAGCATAACAACCATAGTTTAATTGATAACTCAACTCTTTCGGGGAACAATATCTATTTCTATATTACTTGTATGACCTGTACATTTGCTACTAGTGAGCATCTAGTTTTTGGCACCGTTGTTAGGGAGTTGATTGTTTAAGATTGAATTTTTGGTTGTTTTATTTAATTAGAAAATTTATTTTTATTATCTTTTCACTTCGTGTTTGATTATTCTTTTTAGGTATCTTTAATCTTTTACGAAGAGAGCTCTAAGCACTAGTGATGCATCTTTGTTATATAATCCTAAAGTTAAGAAATTGTGTAGAGAGAACAAGAAAGATTACAAAAGGAGAAAGAAGCTTTGAAAGTGGCCGAAATAGAAATAGAAATGGCTAAAGAATAAGGTCGCATTAGCAAGAATGGTGGAGATACAAAGAATAATGAGAATAATGATTGTAGGGAGGAAAATGTCAATGCTAATTTGCCTTGAGGAAGTGTGATGGATCATGCATTCCCATGCTTTGATGACTTAAGAGAAAGCATGATCTAGAATTAATGCAAACAATTGCAAGATGGATTTTAGGGTACTCTAAATGATTCAAAACTCTCAGTTTAGGGGTCATTCTTCAAATAACCCTCGTACTCTTTTTAAGAAGTTTTCTATGATATGTGATATGCAGAAGCAACTAGGAATGTCTGATGATGCAGCAAGGTTAAACTCTTTCCTTTTTCTTTGAAGGATAGGGCTCTGGATTGGCTTGATTCCTTTCCTCACAGTTTTATCACAAATTAGGAAGAGCTTACCAATGCATTCCTAGCTCAATATTTTGCACCTAAAAAACTCAGGAGTTGAGGAATCAAATGACAACTTTAGACTAAGAGAATTAAAACCCTTTATAAGTCTTGGATGAGATGGAAAGAATTGGAGAGACAGTGCCCACATCTTGCTATTCCTAAATGGATGATCAATTAGAATTTCTACACTAATGTTACACTTGCCATTAGAGGAATAATAGATACTCAGACTAGGAAGATTATAGTGAGACGTGTGAATGACGCTTATGAGTTGTTAGAGAAAATAGCAAAAAGCACTCACTTATGGAGTAGTCTAAGAGGTCTATTCCATATAAGAGAAGCAAGTTGCAAAAATGTATGAGCTTGATCCATTTAATATGATTAACGCCAAATTTGATGCACTTACTAATGTACTTGCAAAAAAGATGGAAGATCTAAGCATGCTAGTTAGTTCATCCTCTTTTGGGACTTCTCAATAAGTTACTTATGTTGACAGAACAATGAGTTGTGGAGTAGATTATCCTTCATATGGAAATGAATCTTTTGATGAGCAAGTTTCTTATTTTGGTAACTATGGGAAAAAGTAGATGGGAAATCCTTACTCTCAGATATATAATCTAGCTTGGAAGAATCATCCAAACTTTCCATGGGGGAATTAACAAAACCAAGCTTAAACTCAAGGTTTTCCACCATAGCAGTAAGGGAAGCTATGTCAATAGACTAAGCAACCACCACTTAGTTTTCAGTAGAGAAATACTAATACTCCACCTCCACCTAAACAATAAGAATGGAGTTCTACAATAAAAGCTTTGCTATAATAAATCTATGCTAAGTAGAATAAGCATGATAAAGAGATGAGAAAGATGAAGACAAGGCTTGACCAAGTGTAAACCCATAACAGAATATTGGAAAATTAGATTGCATAGTAAACAAGCTCTTCAGGTACCAAATATATGGAGAAACTAGTCAACCAGAATGCCTAAGAGAGTAATGTCAAGCTATTACACTCAGGGGGGTGGTAAGATAATGAACAATAAGAAGAGTGAAAAGAGTGAGAAGAGAGAAAATGAGAAAATTAGGGAAAGAGAAAAAAAAACGTTAAGAATGATGCACCACTAGAAGAAGTTATAGATGAGAGTGAAAGAAATGAAAGGGAAAAGAATGAGAGAGCAAAAATATATAAAGAGGAAGTTGAGGAGACAAAAAAGAGGTACATTCCTCCAGAACCTTACAAGCCATCACTCCCTTTTCCATAGATTTCAGAAGGCCCAGTTGGATAAGTAATTTGGAAAATTCTTAAAAGTATTGAAGAGGTTATACATCAATATGCCATTCATTGATGCCTTTTCCCAAATTGCCTATTATGGAAGTTTCTTAAGGAAATTCTCTCAAATAAGAGGAAACTTTAAGATCATGAGACTGTAACCTTAACTAAGGAATTTAGTGCTATCCTTCAAAGGAAATTCCTTCTGAAAATTAGAGATCTAGGGAGTTTTTCAATTCCATTTCATATTGGAGAATCATGCTCCACCAAAGCTATATGTGACTTAGGGGCTAGTATAAGCCTTATCCCCCTCTCCATATATAAAAAGCTCAACATAGTTGACCTTAAGCTGACTAATATTTCACTTCAATTAGTGGATAGATCAATTAAATATGTGGAAGGAATCTTAGAGGATGTCCCACTCAAGGTTGGAAAATTCTATATCCTAGTTGACTTTGTAATTTTAGATGTGGAAGAGGAACCCTATTATTTTGGGGAGACCTTTCCTGGCTATGGTCAAAGTTTTGATTAATGTGAAAGGTGAAAAGCTTACTTTTAGAGTGGGAGTGGATCAATTAGACTTCAACATTGGCAATGCAATGAAGAGGCACCATCAAGATGTAGACTCTTGCTTAAGAGTTAATATTATCGACAAGTTATTAGAAGAGCACTTTAGAAAGAGTTATCCAAAGGATCAACTTGAAAATTGCCTTATCCATGGAGGGAGTATCAATGATGAAAATCCAAAAGTGGCAGACTTTGCGCAGCATTTAGAAAGCAATCCACTTGCTTTTATGGCACTAGTGTACCAAATTAAGCAAGTGGGGAAGAGTGAAATAAAGCAATCATCACTTAAGGAAGAAGATGTGCCAAAAGTAAAATTGAAACAACTTCCTTC
The DNA here is from genome assembly GCF_030052815.1 of Hevea brasiliensis. NCBI lineage: Eukaryota > Viridiplantae > Streptophyta > Magnoliopsida > Malpighiales > Euphorbiaceae > Hevea > Hevea brasiliensis. Next base: position 90,803,633 of record NC_079498.1, on the reverse strand, counting down.
TAAGCTCAGAATCATTTTGGAAGAAAATTGTAAGCTTTCAATAGAACACAAATGAGGTTAAATCCCAAAATGAAAGAGGTGATTAATAAAGAAATGGTTGGACTTTTAAACAAAGTAACACGTATCTTCTCATGCAATGAAAAGAAGATTAGGTGCCTGTTAAGAATAGAGACAATATTTTCCAATTTCAGCTACCATGAAACATGATAAGGGTCAAGGTAATGACTTAAACTTAGTGCTTTTTGGGAGGCACCCCAAGTTCATTTGTTTTGTTTTATTTAATTTAATTTTTCTTTGATTTGTTTTGTTTTGTTTTGTTTTCAATCACCCTTAGATTCAATTTTTGATAGTTGTCTTATTTTTATCTTACACAGACACGTATAAGATGGAAGATGTGAAATTGTAAATTGAGGGAGTTTTTCTATTATTTTACCATGTTGAGTTGTTGAATGTGCTTATTAGATTATATGATTTATTTGGCTTATAATTTGGTACTTTGTAGGAATTAAGCATTTGATATGATGTAGATGGCTTTATTAAAATGGCAAAGAGGAGACTCACTGTCTAAAGCTTGAATTGTATAAAGGGCAACATTTAAGGGAGTTCTTCCATCTCTTATTTTTAATTTTGATAAGTGGATGGTGTGTTGCTATATGTTCTTTTGCTGTGATTTTTTTTTCTTTTGCTGTGAATGTTCCATTGATTGATAATTTTCTTATAATGAGGATTGATTGGATGTTGTTATGCTGAAATTGTGAAAATTTGATTTTCAATTTAACTGGAGTGCAAATAGTTCATATTCCTGATTATAATTGAGTTGTGGGCACTAAATTTTAAATTGAATATATTTATAGATTTTGTAGCATTGTTCATTTAAGTGTGAAAGTTGCATAATATAGTGCACAACTTGTGCAGAGTTAGTTGTCCATTCACTCCATTCTTTTTGCTTTTCTTACAAAACTTGCACAACCTCCTGCACAAGCTATGCAAATTTTACTTTCTTGCGCATAACAATTTTGAGCCTTTTAAATTGCTTCATTCATTCCATCCTTCTTTGCCATCTTTGCATTACATTACATATTAAGGACAATATCTAATTTGAGTTTAGGGTTGTGGGCAAAATTTTTGCATTCATAAAATAAAATTTTTGCTTTTTACCAAGTCCTTAGAGTAATGAGAGTTGCTTAGAAGAATGATTTAGCTTACTTTTAGATAGGTTTGAAGATTAAAGTTCCAAAAAGGTGCAAGGTTTTGAAGTGTTTATCCTTTGTCTATATCTTCGTAGCCAAGAGCACCTTATCAGTTACTTAGAGATTGGAATGTTTAATGAAAACTATAGGACAAAAGATAGTTAATTAATGTCTCACCAGTCCTAGAATAAGCTTTTTAGACCTATCAAGGCGAAATATTAGCTTGTACTTGAAAAGAGAGATGATTAGGCATTCTTTGACTAAAACCTTCTCATTTAAACCCCTTTAAGCCCACATTACACTATTTAAGTTTTCTTGAAACCCTTATTATTACCTAGCTAATAGCACAAACACTACCTACCCTTTCATGAGAATAATTACTCAAAGTAATTAGTCACTATAAAAAAAAGGAGAAAAAAAGGGAAAAGAAATGCTGATCATTATGAAAAAGTGCTAGTATATATGTGTGTGTGTGTGTGTGTGTCCGTGTTATTCATTATTATTATTCAAATTAAAACAAATCCACCCAGGTAATTAAAGAAAATGAGTTTGTCGGTGGTACTTTTAAGGATAATCATAAAGTGTAGATACAAAATCTAAGTATCAAAGTAATCCCTTCATTCTATGCACTTTGTAAAATATGCTAGCACTTGAAAAATCTCATTGTGAATTTCTCTCCTTTTTGTGTATTTATACACACACACACACACACACACACACACACACACACACACACACAATAAAAACATAAGAAGTGTACCTTAGCTTTTCAAGGTTGAAAATAATTTCATGCTTTGAATTTCTTTTGCTCTTTTCTTGTCAGCCTCATTTATCATAATAGCCCCATTACAACCCTAAAAGTCCTATGATCTCTTAATTGTACTTGCTATATTAGTGGAGATAGGGATATGAAGTTTGATTATGGGATTGGGAATTTATTCATCCATTCATTAAGTTCCATCATTCTACATAGAGGTACTTTGGCTGTTGATGGTTCTAGAGTTCTTTTTGAGCATGACTTTCTTTTTTGATTGATTGGTTTGGGATTTTTAGATAATTAATTAATTTGAGGCTAAGTGGTGAAAGCTTTGTTAAGCATTAGATTCCTTGCATCTTAAAGAATGGGTATATGGCTTGTTGGTATGGCTGGAGGTGAGTTTGATTGCTCTAATAAGTGATTCTTATAACTCTTTAGACACGACAACCCAAACTTGCATCATACTTTTAAAGTGTGCTTAAGGACATGCAAAGATCCAAGTTTGGGGGTATTTGATATTTGCATATTATATGGTTATTTAAGTTAGGTTTTGTAGTCATTTTACCCCTTTTATTAATTAGTTTTAGTTAATTTCATTACTAATCTAGTTAGTTTTCCATACTTGTTAATTCTAGTTTAATTTGTTAATTTCTTCTTATTTTATTGGTTAAATGGTGCTTTTGAAGTTTTAGGAATCATTTGCATGTGTAAAGAGTTATTTCCAAGCCAAAAGATGCCAAAAATGAAGTGCAAAAATTGCTCAAGTTAATGGCTACCGAAAGTTGCACAGGCTCTTGCATGGCCATGTAACTACTTATGCAAGAATTAGGAAACTAGTTTAAACTTGCTAAAAGTTGTACAGGATCTTACATGGCCATGCAACTAATTATGCAGAAATTTGATGAACAACTATGAACCTACCAAAAGTTGCATAGGATCCTACATGGTCGTGCAACTGCATGAGCAGAAAACTAAAAAATTATTCAAAGTTGCCAAAAGTTGCATAGCCTCTTGCGTGGCCATGCAATTGCTTATGTAATAATATGAAGGATTGCTCAAAAGTTATCGAAAGTTGCATAAGGACTTGCATGGCCATGCAAGTCCATCCTTCTTAGACTTAATTCTGCACAAGATCCTACCCAAGCACCGACATAGCCATGCAACTTTATTTGATTCAGTTGATATGGCATTTTTACACATGTGTAATGACTTCACCCAAGACCTATTTTTAGCCTCTTTTAGGGTTTTTGTTAGAGGGTATATAAGCCATATTATCTCATTCTTTTCACAAGAAAAAGAAAAAAAAAAGAAGAAATAAAAGGAAAAAAAAAAGAAAAAAAGAGAAAGAAAAAAAGAAGAAGGAGAAAAGGGCATCATCTTCAAGCTTCATTGACGATATAGCTAGGATTTTGGCTTTCCTTCACCAGATTCTCCATAGTTGCAACTTGGGTTCTTTAATTTTAGCTCATTTTTATTTTTTATTTCTTCTTTTACTTAGATCCTCTTGTAATTAACATGGATTGTGAGTAGTTATTTTAGAACGATCTAGCTAGGAGTTTGGCTCTCCTTCACCTGATTCTCCATAGTTGCAACTTGGGTTCTTCAATTTTAGCTTATTTTTATTTTTTCTATTTCTTCTCTTACTTAGATTCTCTTGTAATTAACATAGATTGTGAGTAGTTATTTTAGATTTAGAGTTGGGGTTTTAGTATTTGAATGATTTTGTAGATATGAATTGGTTTAGTCCATATTTTATGATTTTTATAAAGTTTAATCCATTTCTTGTATGCTTATAGACATGCTTAGTTAGGGCCTTATTAAGTATTATTCTTAATATTTGATTGAAGGACCAAAAGGAGAAAATCAATTGATAGATAATTAAGAAATTGGACTTAATTGCTTAGATCTAGAATAGACTAAAGATTGAAAGGGTTTTCTAGATTGACTAAATATCTTAACAGGTTTTGGTTGATCTAAATACCGTGAAAGTAGGATTTGATCAACTTAAACACTCTTTGTCTCACTCGAAAGAGATATCAAAGGATATTAAAGTTGGTCTCCTTTAAAGCCATGAATTTCATGAATTAGACTAGTTGATGATAATCCCAAATCAATTTGAACATGACCCCCTAAGTCCATATTCGTCTTTTTATCAATTTTCATTTGGAATTTTAATTTTGATCTCTAATTAATTCTAGCTTTACCTATTTCATTAAGTCAATCTTGTTGCTTAATTTTTATCAGCTATAAGTTAGTTAATTGTTTAAATTGAATTTTGCCATTTTACATTTTGAATTTCAAATCTCAATTTCATTCATTATTTGGTTAATTACACTTTCATACCTAATTAGCTTTACAATCATAGTTCAATTGATAACTCAACTCTTCGAAGGAACAATTTCTGTTTTTATATCACTTGTATGACCTGTGCACTTACAGTTAGTAAGTATCATTCCTAAGATAGCAATAAGGCATGATTAGGGCTACTAAGTATGCATGCTATGGTTGATATATTGATTGAATAAGATACATGTGTAAAGTAGGAATCACATAACTGGATGAATAAGATGATTAATAAATGGACAATAAGGTAGACTTTTAGAAATAGAAGTGGAGGTTGGTCCAATACATTTGGTTTTATGGGTAAAAAGGATGCTTAACACCTTCTCTCTTTCACACTTGCTATCTCGAACATAGTCCATTGGGCATATGGTGAAAAAGGATAGTGAACCTATAAGGGGTAGAGTCATCACCCATGTCCCTTTTGCTGCATTTTATTTCAGTTATTACCCGAGTGGCGCTCTTCTAGTCAATTTGCCACCTTAGTGGTATTGGAATATAGAGCTAAACTAGTTTAAGGAGCAAAACTGCCACCCACAGGGTAAAGATTGGTGGGACTAGTGTTGTTAATTCTTTCCCTTATTTAACGAGTTTATCTCTGTGATCATTTAACATCTCAACTCTAAAAAAATGCTATGATTGGTGTTTTTGATGATCTTTTCTAAAGACTAATGAATGGTAGTAGCTAATGCACTAAGTAATAGATTAATGGGAATTACAGCTCACCTCAAAGTATAAATAAAGTCAATTCTTAAGCATTTACATGAGTTGTAAGATGAAGGTATTCAAAGAAAAATGCACATAAGGGTGCAAAGTTAGCAATTTTAAAATTTTTCAATACCTAGGATTTCATACATCAAGCAAACCGATTATACTATTGAAAAACACATAATTTGGTAATAACAAATCATGTTTCAATTACTAACATGCCTAATTGCCATTAGGAAATAATGGCCCTAAATTCAACAAGTAAAGTTTAGGGAAATTTACCCTTAAGGCACAGAATATAATCCTCCACCAAATTTAGAGAGTGGAGATTACCAATTGTTGGTCCTCTAGCTTGTCCACACAAGCAAAGTGATCAAAGTACCCTTGAACCAACCAAAACCCTTGCCTTGTTCTTCCTTGAATTCGGCCAAGGTGGAAGCAGTGCAAGGTTTATGGTTTTCTTTGTTTTAAGTGTATGGAAGTATGGAGAAACACTTTCTCAATACTTAATTCAAGAGTAACCACTTCTAATTTCTCTTAAAATTAAGTAAGAAAAGAAGGAAATGTTTGGTTATAGAGGAGGAGAAAGGTTCGACCAACCTTAGAAAAATGAAGAAGATAACTCTTTTCTTCTTTTTTTTCCTTTTATATTTAATTTCCTTAATTAAAATCAATTTAACAAGTGTCCACATTTAATTCAAGAACCAAATGTGCTTTCTAAATATAATTAGCCCACTTGTCAAGCCACTTTTAATTAAGAAATTAAAATTTTAATTAATTAGTATATGACAAAATACTAATTAATTAAAGTTTCTCTCTCCTTTGACTAAGTCAACATTAGTCAAATTAACCAAAATTAATTTCTTAAATTAATTAAAATTAATTTCCTTCCTTATGCTTAATTAATCAAGTTTATATTTAAACACTTTAAATATTAACTTAAATACTTCCATAAATAAATTTTGTTTTAAGTCATGCTAGGAACTTTCCAATCCAATTGCAAACTAAATGTATTGATTTAATTAATTAATTAAACTAATTAATTAAATTAATTTTGCTTCGATCATATTGCTCTTATGTGTGTAACTTACTAGGTTTATTACTAATTAGCAATGAGAATAATATTAACTATTTAATATTATTGAAACTATTCCAAACTTAAAATGAAATTCCCATTTCATTTAAATTCTCATAAATCATGGTTGACATATAGCATAATGTACCATGACTATCCAATTAGTTATGAATTGTTCATTTAATTCATGAACCTTTATCATATATACCATTCACTAAAATCTCTCTGTTACAAAATCCTGATTCTAGCTAGAGTCATGGTTCATGTCAAATTCTTATGCTTAGAATCATATGTTCTCATTTTAATTCTAATTCTTGATTAATGAGACTTTTCAGTCACATACTCTTTTTTTACTAAGTCTATCGATCCTGGCTAGGGACTTGACTTATCAAGAACAATTTAAATGGATATAGGATTTTATCCCTATTTACTTAGTATAACGGATCCCATCTTGACTAATATCTAACTCTATATATAACTAGTCAGAGCCAACACATGCCCATATACTCATACCTAGTACAAGTATGAAAGCAGTATCAAACTCAAACCACCTATGTACAGGATAACTGTGTTATCTCAGGTCACTATTATGATCTATATGACTATGTATTGATAAGAGTAAACTCCATGTATAAGTCATATTTATGTCACTGTTCAGCCTACTTATCTCATAAGTGCCCACCATGTTTGTCATATGGCATGAGACTCACCATTCTATCCCATTAGTATCCCATACTAATCTATGGAAACAAACAGAGATGATAATCCTTCCGAATAAATCATGTCTAATGAGGTAACCTAGATTGTGAATTAAAATTTATAATACTTATACTAGAATATTCCGTCGTTCATATTCTTAACATCCTAAGAATGGAATATCTAACAAATTGTTAAAGGATATTTTCAATTAAATTTGAACTATTTAAATTTAAAAGAAAAAGATATATGCCATTAAAGAGAATAAATATTTACAAGGTATAATTTTATGATATGCTCTGGGACATACTACCAACAGGTGTAAGCTTGGGAGTCTTGAAAATATGAGTACTCCTAAAATAATTTTGAGTTTGATTAGTTCTAATGGAAAAGATCAAACTCACTCAAGGATAGGAACCCCAATTAGAAAAGAACAAGAAGGAAGTATAGTAAGGCAAAAATAAGAGTTTGTGTTGAATGAAGATGGTATATTTTGTTATGGCACAAGATTGTGCGTACTTATTATTGAGAATTTAAAGAAGGAAATTTTGAAAGAATCACACTTTGTCATCTATAGTATTTACCTAGATATGACAAAAATGTATCACGACTTATGGGATTTTTATTAGTGGCTTGGGATGAAGAAAAATGTAGCAGATTTTATAGCATAATGTTTAACATATCAACAAGTTAAAGCAAAACATCAATGACCCTGTGGACCTTAATAAGAAACTCATTATTCTTAAATGGAGATGGGAGAAAGTCATGATGGATTTCATGAATGGATTGCCTTGAATAATAAAGAGATTTGTTTCCATATAGGCAATAGTGGATTAGCTCACTAAATCGGTTCACTTTATTCTTGTTAAATCTACTTGTTTCATAAAAAAAGGGCTAAATTATATGTGGAACATATAGTCAAATTAAATGGGGTACTTACTTATAGGCCCCAATTGACATATCGAATTTAGAGAAACATCATGAGGAAGTCAATATGAATCTTTACTTTATAACTACTTTTCATCCATGAATAAATGGCTTAACTAAACACTATCTAAACTCTCAAGGATATGTTGCATATGTGTGTCATTGATTTTGGAGGACAATAGGACATGTTTCTGTACTGGATAGAATTTGCCTATAATAATAGTTATCATGTCAATACTGAAATAACATTAAAAAAAACTTTATATGGGAGAAAAAGTCATACTGTCTTATTTTACAAAACTAATCATTTACTTGCAAGTTGTGCAGGTTTTTAAATTTTTTAAATTATGATTATATAAAATTATGGAGTGTCACTTTTTTTAGTATATTTTGTTGTGTACCTCAGAAGTGTGTAAATTACAAAAAAAAAATAAAGCAAACAAAAAAAAATATTTACATGGTTCACCCTCTCAATATAAGGCTACATTTATGGGTATGCCATTTTCCATTATTAATAAAATAATCAATAATTACAAGCTCAAAATTATTCATAGTAAATACATTAGTTAGTTTTTCCCATTCTCATCTAAACATAAACCACATATTTACTAATTTAACTGCATTATATACCACAAAGGGTTTCTTCAGCTACAATGGACAATAGTCCCTTCCTTTCAAATTATGTCCTTTTTCTATCTTAAGCCGAAACCTCTCTCAATGGGCAAGAGCCTCTCCGCAATGGGCGAAAGTCAAAAAATCTTTCCACAATACTTCTATTTATAATGTTAGTCTCCTTAGTTATAATTTGATTAGGAACAATTTAGGAAAAACACTATAATAGGAATTTTGGTTAACATAAGAAATAATCCCCCATCACATTTAGGAATATTTATCTCATTCTAATTAAGAAAAGGTCTCTTTCCAAATCCTATTAGGATTTTGAGTTATAAATCTAGTAATCATCTCCTTGACTCAAAATCCATAAATCATTACTGTAACACCCCTTACCCGATTTATAGTTTAGTAGAGCAAAGAATGTCACATTTAGTGCCGGAGTACCCTATCTTATCTAATCTTATGCATTAGTAGTTTAAATTCCATTTATTGGTGGTATTCCATTTATTGGTAATTTTTTTTTAAAGGAGAAATGGGCAGAGTTTCCCTTGTTTATTAACATTTGACCTGTTAATCATTCACCTGTTTATGAGTCTCATCATAATTTCAATCTTATTTCATCATATCCATATCATATCTCAATTCACTCATATAAGCAACTCATATTCATTCATGTGTAATTCATCTCATTTCATTTATATAATTCATGTACATAATTTACAGAACTTATACAATCCCAAAATTAATTACAAGCTTTCCCTATTTACAATGCTCAAAATAAATATACAACTGGTATTCATGGGCCCTACCAATATGGATAGCTGAGATGACAACTCTCTTACTACAGATCTGATCACTACTAGTCCTTGTCTTCAGTACTTACGCGTGGACAAACCAACACGCTAAGCATATTGCTTAGTGGTGCAATAATATAATGAAAATAAACTAAACAATAAAAGTACAGGTTTCATGTGTGTAACATCATAAATATTATGTTTATGTAATTCATTCACATATCTATGTATATTTAAGGTTTACACATTTTTGGTGGTCTTTGGAACATTTAGTTCATTTGGATCTTTTTCATTCATTTAGTTAACATCTAATCTTATTATTACTTTTCAATGCCTAAGTAGCTTATAACAGACTGCTAAGACTGGATACACGGGAGTATACTAGTTAGACACCCATGTGCCTATCAGGTATACATCTGTTAGGCATAAAGCCAATGGGCAGGCATAAAGCCAGAAGAATAACCATATTAGACATACATTGTCAATCAATGATCATCCATGAAGTAGGCTCAAAAGCCATGGGCAGTACTGCATCTGTGGTCCCTAATTGGCATTTCAATTGATCCAACCCATACACAAATGTCTAGGCATACAAGGGCAAATTTATATCATTATGTGTTCACAAATCTCAATATTTAATCACATATGTTATTCATGCTTCACAGCATTAGTACACTATTCATAGTGGGAACATGAGTCCCAATCATCTATTCATGTATTTCATGTAATCATTAATCCATTTATGTCAAGTTCTTATCACATTTCAAGTCATTTATGAGAGTTTCATGAATTTCCAGAATTGATATTTTAGCTTTTCCTAACAATTTGGCCAAGATGTAGATTCAGTTTGGCCTCACTTTCTTCATGAAAGTTGTTCCTCTATGTTTGAAATTTAATTCCCTTTTTATATCATTCAATTTGAAGGTTTGTAGCTCTAGTTATGGTCAAATTACCAAGGCTTTTTCAGCGTACTAAATCCTGCACTTTCCATGTTTCCAGGATTTTACCAAGTTTTTGCAATAAATATCCGAGCACCTTAGGCTCAGAATTGGCTTTACGTCCCTAAAACAAAGTTTTGTATTAGGTTTCCAAATATTTTTGAATCACTTCATTTGGAGTTTCCTGGAGAAAGTTATGGCTAAATAACCATTCAGAGGTCATAAGGCACATTTGGTGGAATTCAGGAATTCCAGCATTGTCACTTCTAAATTTCTCTAACAATTTCCTAAGTTGCCTTAAGATCTGGGTTCTGGTCAAAACACAAAAGTTATAGTTCTATGTGTTATGAACATTTTGGCTTTGGAATCACTGCATTTTCAATTTTGTAGCTCAAGTTATGGCAATTTTGCCAAAACTGGTCGGATGCCTAATTGGTCAAGATTTCAAGTATAGTCCATAATTTAGGGCAGGTTTCTAGATCAAATTTCTCCAGCAATTTGGTTGAGTTAGGGTCATAATTTGGCTATGAGTTCACCATATGAAATGTTCTTCTATGTCTCAGGTTTTCATAGGTTTAAGAATCAGGTCAATTGGATCATCATAGAGTGAGTTATGCTTATTTTACTAAACACTGTTCATATGGTCATTCTGCCCAGGTCTAGAATACCAATTCCAGATTCAAGCCAAATTTAGGGCAACCTAAGGTCAGTTTCTAGGCAAGCTTCCTTCATGACATTCCTAGCATTATGTTTAAGGTTTCATCTTCAATTAGCCTCACACCAATTGGAGCTATGTAGCTCAACTTATATTCATTTAAACACACTAGACTCAAGGGTCTAGAATTCCTGCATAATAGCAACACTTCCAATTCATTAACTTCTCCCACCAACCAACTTTATTTCACATTCATTTCTTACCAATTGGTCAATATTTGACCTCAAACACATCAATTTAGCATCATGGCACAAAACTGCCAAATTGTCCTAAACCCTAACTTCCACAATTCACAATTCTCAACAATTTCATGCCAAGTCAACATATCAATCATGTATACTCATCAATTAACACTAATAGACATATTTAAATTCATCAAAACCATCAAACCCCTCCTTATACCATGGCTACCAAAATTCACTCCCCCATTTCATGCACAATTCTTATCATTTTCCGTGCAATATCATCTTAATTAAACTTAAATTCAAAGTAACTACAAGGATTTAGGCTAAATCTTGCACATACCTTACTTAGGAAATTTCTAGCCCTCCAATTCTTAAATTTTCTTTGCTTCCTTTAACTTCCAATCTTCTTACCAAGGTGTAATATCAAGGTTTAATGTTGGTGGTTAGGGGAATTATGGAGAATTGCATGGAAATTAAGCTTGAAGGATTGAAAATGGTGGAAGATGGCTATGGAGAGGTGTTTGTTCGGCTCATGGAGAAGAAAAGAAGAAGATAACATGTGATGATGAGAAGAAATTTATTAACCTTGTCTTAGTTGTATTTGTCTTATTTTATTTACTTTTATTTTTAATTATAATTAATATAATTATAAGAATTTACTTATTTCCATCTATGTCCCTTTAATATTTCCTTACATATAATCTTCATTTGAATTCTCTTTCAATATTTTAGTCTCACACATTTTAATGGACATTTAGGTCAAAAGTCAACTCTGGGTGTCAAATGACCAAAATGCCCATCATCGGGTTATAGTCAATCTTTTTCAGTAATATCGATTAAATTCATAACCCGATTGTCACTTTAATTTTTATTCTGCTTATTTCAATATATTTTCATTTCATTTTTAGTCCTCAAACCGGCTTTGAATAGTACTATTCACTAATTGAATATGACACTATTCAGAGCTCAGAAGTTCAGGACGTTACAATTACATACGTTGAAAATCTTGGGTGACTTCAATCATCAAATCTTTATGCTTGAACTTGAACCCTTCAAATCTTTAATTCATCAATCTTTGTCTTGGGTATAACTTACTTCTTTCTTTGAAATCTTTGCATCATAAACTATTTTGATTTTGCATCAAGAGCTTGGCCTTAATTTTAACTCTCCACCACTTTGAGCTTGCATCACCATGTGCCTTGATGTCAACATAGACTTGTCACAATAGCTCTGTAATGACCCAAACCAGTCTGTTACTGATGCTACAACAATAGAAGGCATAAGATAACAAAAACCCATAGCAAGCCTAACCATAATCCCTTACCTTTGTCTTTCATAACATAAATTATTCATAAAACATTACTTCATTTAATATTTCCCCAATTTACTAACAACTTCCACTTGCACCTTAGGGAGCTCACATCCTAGGGCTTGGGCATGGCTTTCTATCATAAAAATTAGCATTATTTCTTTTAAATTTGAAATCTGCGTAGATAGGTCTTTTAGTCATATGCTTTCATGACTACTTTAAGAAATAAATGCTTTCTCATAAGATTCACAAATCTTTTTCACATATTTTCATACAAAATGTATAGTGGTGTGCATAGTGCCAAAATAGCTAAAATTATACATGTATCAAAATAGCTCCACAAAATGTACTAATTATATGGACTTACTTCATCAAACCTTGGATCTTATCTATCCAAAATCTTCTGACTACTGCCCTTAGTCATGTCCTTGAAGGGGATAGATAGAAAAGGGGAGTGCATATATAAATCTAGTGATTAGAGAATTATAAGAAGAGGCAAAATATCTTAATGAAACACATTTTAACCACATGAATGCATCATTCTCATGAATGATTCCATAGCATAAACAATTTACGTAAAGGTAGTTATATCACCAAAGGTTCCTCTTTTCCCTTTACCTTCACATCATGTCATTTGTCAAATTTGCCCGGTCGATAATAGGAACTCCTTAAAATTTCCTCTTAACATATCACATCAAACAATGGGGCTAGAGGCATAGAATTACCTTACACAGAAATCTTTTTCCTTTTTTTCACATGTGAGCTCATAATGCATGCATACTCTTTCCTTTACTTTTCCTTTATCTTTTCCATTCAAAACCATTAGGTTAACCACACTACTATGCATAACATAATTATAACATGCAACACCTTCATGAGTTAAACATATAAATATAAATATTCATGCATTAATATATGCGATATATCTAATTAAAATAATCAAATGATGCATGAATGCACATGTAGGGCAAAACAATATTTAGGGAAACATTTTGTAATTTCTACTCACCTTAAATGGAGATTCTTCATTTATTCTTAAAGCTAACTCGATGCCTATTCCTTGGGTTCTTGGCTTTAAAGTCCTGGTGTTATAGCTATAAGATAAGAATAAGATATATACTTATTTAACAATTTGAGTTAACTTAGTTAACTTATTTTATACTATGTAATTACGCAAATAAAAATTCGATTGTCGAATTTGAATGTTCAACAGTCAAAGGTTTGCATGCACTATATATATAACTATTTATGTAATTTGGCTATCGAAACTTGATGGTATGGTTGTCAAAACTTGATGGTTTAGTTGTCGAACCCACATTTTCCAGAATACCTATTTTAGGTTTATTTCTTTATTCTACTTACTAAATCATACTAATACACATACCAAGATCATTTTTACCATTTCTTTATTCATGTAAGTTTTTATATTAACACTATTCATTTCTTATTGATTTAATTATCTGATCTTTTCCTAAATCAGATAATCCATTTAGTTCCTAACATCAAGTATGTTACTTTAAAACAATCCTAATTACTTATTCTACTATCCTAACCTCCCAATTGAAAGAGCATAAACATAAAGGATACTTACTCATTATGCTCTTAGGATTTCTTGTTTCTGTATTCTTTTTCTTCACTTTGGATTCTCCTTTTTGGTTCTCTTTAGCATTCTTAAGATTAAGGTATGTTTAGATTTTTCTTA